>NW_008338348.1:605611-620399 GCF_000622305.1 Nannospalax galili | reverse complement strand
GATAGATGACAAGATGGATGGATGGATGGATGGATGGATGGATGATGGATGGATGGATGATGGATGGATGGATGGGAAGATGGATGGATGAATGGATGGAAGGAAGGATGGATGGATGGATGGATGGATGGGTGAATGGATGGAAGGATGGATAGAGCAGAAGACAGGTGGATGGATAAGTGTATAGGGGAGTAGGTGGATTGATGGTAAACAAGTGGGTGGGAGGGTAGATTTAGAAGGTGAGTGAAAGGAAGGATGTGTGTAACAGTGAGATGGATAGGCAGGTGGGTAGCTGTGCTAGATGGCTTTTAGTGTCAACTTGACACACCTGGATTAAGGGAGCCTCAATTGGGGAATTGCCTTCATTGGACTGGCCTGTGGCCATGTCCATGGGGCACCTTCTTGACTGTTGAGTGATGTGGGAGGGCCCAGCTCACTGTGGGTGGTGCCACCCCTGGGCAGGTGGGCCTGTGTTGCATAAGAAAGCAGGCTGAGCAGGGTCCAGGGAGCAAGTCAGTAAGCAGTGTTCCTCCATGGCCTGTGCTCCAGCTCCTGCCTCCAGGTTCCTGCCCTGAGTTCCTACCTTGGGCTCCTGGATGAACTGTGACCCGGGATGTGTAAGCTGAATAAACCCTTTCCTCCCCAAGTTGGCAGTGGTCAGAGTATTTTTGTCACAGCAGTGGAGAGACAAACTAGGACAGTAGGCAAGTGGATAAAAAGGGTAGTGGGCAGGTGAAGGGCAAACTGCTGTAAAGGTAGATAAAGGCCAGTAAAGCAGACAGTCCTTTCTGTTCTCTGTTCTATTAAAGAATTCCCCTCAGCATTCCCAAGTTCTTCATTTTCAAATTTGCTGTTCAGCACTAAATATAGCAAACTTTACTCCCATAAATCTGCTGCCACGAGGAATAACTTGGTACACCGTTCCCAGCCCAGAAGCTTATCAAAGATCTTCAAAAGCTTGGTACACACTGCCACCAGCAGCAACATCATTCACAATAGCCCCAAAGTCCGTGGACAGATGGATGAACAATTAAAATACAGCACACATTTGTTAAGTTGATCCCTTCTTATTCAACCTTTAATAGAAGAAAATTCTGATACATGCTGTAGTACAGATGAGCCTTGAGAATAGTCTGCTGAGAGAAAGAAAAATGAAGTTCACAGGGAGTGCCAGGGGCTAGGGTGGGTGGGGGAAGTTAGCGTTTAACGAGGACAAAATTTCTACTGGGGTGAGGTTTGGAGATGTCAGTGGTGACAGTTACAGAGTAACGTGAGTGTGCTTCCTGCACTGAACAGTACCTGGACAATGTTAAAGTGGTAACTTTTACGTTATATGTGTGTATATGTATGTACATGTGTATCCACAACAACAAAAGGAAAGAAAAAGATTGGCGTTGTCTAAGCCCCAAGCAGAGACTTAGCACAGTCATCAGCAAACGCCCAAATGCAGAGAAAGCACAGGGGAGGCACAGTCACATTCATCATCCAACTGTGTACCGGGAACAATCTTGTCACACTTCGCTTCAGCATCAACAGGACACAAACTAGTCACCTGGGATGACGAAACATCAACTAAGGAATTTCTTCCATCGGACTGGCCTGTAGCCATGTCTGTGGGACATTTTCTTAACCAATGTAGGAAGGCCCAGCCCACTACGGATGGTGCCATCCCGAGGCAGGGGGGTCTGGGCTGTGTAATAAAGGTAGAGACGTGGATGTGGTCCACCCAGGCTAACAGCAAGTCAGGGGAAGTGAGCCGGTAAACAGAGTTCCTTCATGCTCTCTGCTTTCTACGGATGGTGCCATCCCGAGGCAGGGGGGTCTGGGCTGTGTAATAAAGGTGGAGACGTGGATGTGGTCCACCCAGGCTAACAGCAAGTCAGGGGACGTCAGCCGGTAAACAGAGTTCCTTCATGTTCTCCGCTTCGTTTTCTGCCAACTTCCCTCAGTGAAGAACTGTGACCAGGAACTGTGAGCTGAAATAAACCCTTAATTCTCCTAAGTTGCTTTTGATTGTAATATTTATCACAGGAACAGAAAGCAAACTAGAACAAACATAAGCATCCTAAAGTTGAGAATTGTTTTAAAAAGGTTGCTTTATTCATATGAGAAATTTTTTTCTCAGCCGTTAGAGATTTACAGGACTGGGGTATAGCTCAGAGGTACGGTGCTTGCCGAGTACAGTCCTCAAGCACTACAAAAACAGGAGACTGGGGCTGGAGAGGTGGCTCAGTGCTTACAAGCACGGGCTTCTCTTGCAGAGGATCTAGGTTTGGTTCCACACACCCACACGGCGGCTATCAACTGTCCAAAACTCCAGTTCCAGGGGATCCGACACCTTCTTCTGACCTCCTTGGGCATTGCACTACATGGGTGCACTTACACACATGTAGGCAATATACTCATACACATAAAATAAAATAATAAAATATTTTTAAAAACAGGAGAGTGAAAGAGAGAAATTTGTTTTAAAGAAATGAGTAATTTGTAGAACATCTTAAGTTATAACAGCATGACATAGACTGTTTATGCCAACTCTTAAGAAACTCATAAAGAAAAGAGCAGACCATTGGAAAAAGAGCTAACTCGCTCGAAGCCTCTGAGGAGCAGGGACTGGACAGTGGCCCCTCAGCTCTTCTCTCAATTCCTCACCATACGCATGTGTTCCCACGTTGGTAGCTGAAGTAAAGTAATACTTTGTCAGGAAGAAGAGGAGGGAATCCGCTGCCTCTTTGATTCAAACTCTTTTTCAAAATAAGTTGGCAGGGAGGGAAGGTGGTCTGCATGGGTTCTGGTTATGACCAGAAAGGTTTCCCAGACAGTGGGACTGGGTATCGTGAGAGGACCCAGGGAGGAGGGTATGGCTGCGGTCCTGAGGAGGAGAGGGTGTGGAACAGAAGGGGAAAGAGGCATGGCTCTGAGGGAGACACAGCTGGTCCGAAGGAAAGGTGGGAGGTGAGGAAGAGGCGGGTATGTCATGAAGAGACATGGATGTGGTCCACCCAGGCTAACAGCACTGGCTTTTAAAAAAAAGAAAAAAAAAAAAAACCTTTTAATTTATTCTTTGAAAATTTCACACATGTATGCATTGTGTCTTGATCATTCCCGCCCCATACTCCTCCTCTGCACCTCCTCCCAGGACCCCTAACACATCTTCCTTCCAACTTCCGGTTGTTTTTTTTTAACAGAAATTAGAGCTGAGTTTAATTAGTACTGCCTATAAGCACATGGTTATGGGGCCGCCCACTGGGGTATGGCAACCTATCAGTGGTCACACATCCCCAAAGAAAAGTGACTCTCTCCTCCAGCAGTCCCTTCTCTGGCCCTCCATGCTGGAACAAGGTTACCTTATACAGGTAACCACAGCTGTTGTGAGTTAATGAGCACATCTGATGTCCAGAAGACAGCATTTCACAGAACTCTTGCCCCCTCAGCTCTTAACTTCTTTCTGGCTCCTAATCTATGGTGTTCCTTAAGCCTTGGGTGTGGAGGGGGAGTGGGGAGTGGAAAGGTTGATGGAGATGTCCCATCTACAGCTGAACACTCACACTCACTTATTCTCGGCTCGTTGAACACTTAGCACTGTCTCTGCATTAACCACTACCCACTGCAAAGAAGCTTCTCTGACCCAAGGTTAGGAGTAGCACAAGCCCATGCATAACATAAACAGTTAGAAGGCAATTTGGCAACACGACCATTTAGCAAAACAACAACAGTGGGAGCCCCCTAGGGCCAGGGACCTCCCCAGCCATGGGGTTTTAGCCACGTTTGTAGTACCAGGCATGAACCTCTCCCTCGGAACACGCCTCAGATACAATCAGAAAGTGGTTGTCTACTCCCATAACCATCATGCCACTATTGCACCAGTGGGCACATCTTGCCTGGCAGGCTGGTATTGTAGCATGCAGGGTCCTGTGCTGGGTTAGATCATTGATGTCTTTCCCCCCAGCAGCCTGCATAGCACCTTTCAGCACTATGAAAGTAGGCCAGCAGAGAGAGAGTTCACTGAGATTGTTTTCTCTGTGTCCTGAAACTAAAGTGTGTGGTGTCTTCAGCAATCGGGTCTTACCATCTAGTGATGGTGGGCAACCAAGAGCAACAGCCATAAGCCTGTATGGTTTTCAGTGCCTCTGAGGCCTCCCTAATCAGTAACTCATAGGCAGATAATCTGTGCCTGGCACTGTAGTTTTCCTTCCTCTCCCATGCAAGGCACCTCTGTTCAAACGCTTTCTTTTTTAATTATACGATTGGTTAGCTTACAAACTAGTGAGTTTTCATAAGGCTTCTTTTTCCATCCTTGGTGTTGGTTAACCCACCCCATCTCCTCTTCCCTCGCATTCATTTTCTAATACTAAGCACCTGTATCCACACAACCTAGCACTCCAGCTCCTGGGCATGCACCCACCCCACAGAGGTGAGAGCTTATGTTCTGTCCCCCTAAGAGGTAAGTCCAAGGGTGTTCATGGCAGCCTTGGGCTCTCATGAAATCCTCAGAGCCAGGGTTTATGCACTTAGATTTCTTCAGGGCTATATATGTTTCTGAAGTAACCCACAGGGCTTTCTGTGCACAGAGACAGCTAGGGTTGTGAGCCATTCAGGAGAAGCAAGCAAATGTTCTCTCCTTTAAAGTGCCTGTGAGTTCCAAAGCTGCCCGTTAACTAGATAGGTAGATATGGATGGACAGCCTGTGTCAGCTCTGCCCCAGGCTCTGGGAGACCAGTAAATAATACAGACAAACGTGCCCTGCTCTAACTGAGCTCACATGCTAGTGGGAACAAGACAATAGTGTGTCCAAACAACACCCCCGCCTTTCCTTTGTGGGCTGCTATTCCATCTCCAAACTCATTAACAGGGACCTCAGTGAAGTCAAAGAACAGCATTCAAATGTCAAACAAAGAGCCCGATGCTTAGAACACTGCCCTGCCCCACTGCAGTGTGCAATACTGGTCACCCGTCACAGAATAAGCCCAGGTATTGAGTGGTCAGGTGAATGAGTGCCTCAGTCAACTAGACAGCTAATGACAACATTCACTCAGAAGACAGAATAATGAAGGTTCTGGAAAGAAAAGTGTATCAGAAAAGAGGAGTTGCCAGAGTGAGGCCCCACTGTGTACAGTCCTCATCAACCTAAGACATACACACAACTTGAGCATGTGGAGACTCAGAGACCCTGCCCACTGTGCTACTCGGAGCTCCACGCAAGCCCATCTGTGTCTGCTCCATCCAGTCCCTTTCTGGGTGTCCTGTGAAATAACCATCAGCTGCCAAGTTCTCTCTTTGCCCCAAATAGTAGCCTAGAGACCTTCGGGGAATCCAAACATGTTTGCAGCACAGTTGCCTGCCTGGTGCCTGAGATTGGCCCTTTGTACCGCTTGATTGACTAAGCCAGCAAGGTCCCTTCTAATTGGGTCTGTTTGAGAGCGTTCCCCATCTCCCATCATCTTAAACAGTGTTGTCCATGAATCCCCTGCCTGGTGAAGCCCTGGGGATGATTAGGTTTAGACTCTGTTGAACTGATAAGAGAGGCTCCCAGCGCCCTGGAGGGCTGGGCAGGTAGCTGGGAGGCCCAGCAGCCTGGTCACCAGCCCCCACCCACTCAGTGACAGCAGGTATTTATGCCCATAGACCTGGAGGCACTGTTCTGCTTAGAGTGACCTTAAGGGCTGGCAGGCCAAGAGGCTGTTTGGAGAAGGTTGTAAATTAAGTCTGGAATTCTCGGGATAAACATTTTCAGGATTTATTCTCACAGCAGCTCCCAGGAGGGCCGGTTCAGAGTAATCACAAGGCCCCTGACAAGGGCCTGCACACTGTTTCTGGAGCTGGGGTGCTGGGAAGCCAACCCCCGACCCCGACATCCCTGAAGCTCATTAGAAAGAGCTGTCTCTTAAGCAGAGGTTTTACTCTGGGAGGCAGCTGCCGGGACCAGGCAGGACTTGGGAAGTTCCAAGTTCCCAGTATCTCAGCAAAGGCTTTCAAAGAACTGTGTGTTCCTGCTTCAGCGCATCAATCCAGTGACGCCCCTGTGGCGCAAAGGGCCCGGGTTCCAGAAACCAGAGGTGGGGCCCGGGTTCCAGAAACCAGAGGTGGGGCCCGGGTTCCAGAAACCAGAGGTGGGGCCCGGGTTCCAGCAGTGGTCAAGCTCAGTGTCTGTGTGAGTTTTCTGGAGCCACCATAACCAAATCCCACAGACAGGGCTTGAACAGGCTCATTGCCTCTTAAGGCCCTGATCCAGGTTTAATTCCTCAGGGAGCCTCTGTCCTCAGTTTGCAAAGGAACCTTCTCTCTGTGTCCATACTTTGCCTTCCAGCTCATGTGTCTTTGTCCTGATCATCACTCCCTACAAAGCTTTTCAGATCTGAGTCTTCCTAAAGACCCCATTCACCTGAATGACCTCTGTAAAGGCCATCTCCAAACAATCAATTTTTAGCACTTTAACTCTTGGGTATGGGGGAGACACGACTTGACTAGCACCTGCGCCCACCTGAAGCTCTAAAAAGTAAGTTTCTGAGAGGGAAAGGCCCAACCAGACACCACTACAATATGCCATGTGCACATGGGACTTCAGAGTCACCATCCCCTTCAGACATCCTTTATGCAAATTAATAAGGAGTCTCTACTCTCCAGTGAGGAGTTTGGGGTGTCGTAGTAACCTTAGCCATCAGATGCTGATTTTTGGAACTCCTCCAGCTACAGGGTCCCTAGCAGGATTTTCCATTGACCTGCAAGCTTTGGGGTAATGAGGTGGGCAGGTACTCGGGCCCTGCAGAGGAGGCTCCATAGTCATCAGATAAGGCAGGACAGGGATAGGCAGGTTAGGGAAGCAGCCCTCTCTGCCGATACTCACATCCAATGGCAGGCCTTCAGGCCTCTGTAGGGAGAAAGCGCCCAGTCACAGCGGGGTCAGCTACTAGAAGTAGCTTGTTATATGCCTGGAGGTCGGTTCCCAAACACAATCCAGGCCAGTCTCCAGGCAGGGATCATGGAGCCTGTCTGCTATGTGGCTGGGACAGGGTTGAGAGAGTATCCGAGCTAGTGTTAGGCTGAGTCACATCCCCCTCTGTGCCACTTCTGAAGTCCCAGCACCCAACATCCAGCCGCACCAGGAAGAGTCAGGGCCATTTGACCTCAGTGCCCCTAGTTTCTCCTTGTCACATGGTGCCTGCATCAAGCTTATAGCCCGGTGCAGCACTGACACCCAAGACTGTCTACGTGGCAGGTGCAGGCCTAAGCTTGGTAGGAGCCAGCACTAAGCTCTGGATGCAGGATGCCAATGACAAACATGTCTGGTGGGGTGGCACTGAGTGGCACTCATATGGCCAGTCCAGCTTCCACCCTTGACTCATTCATTCATTCATTCTCTCAGCAATGTTCAAAGCATAAAGAGTCTGGCCTCAGGTCTCTGGCAAGTAGGTTCAGGCAGCAAAAGTCTCAGTAAGTTTGTCAAGGAAATCAAAGCAGAGAGGTGACAGATGCAGGGACGGGGGCCACTGCTTCCAGTGACTGGTCATCTCACATCCCACAGAGGACCAATGATGGCTGCTGCAGGGTGAAGAAGACCGAGCACCAGCTCCCACCCGCTGGCATGCACAGAGATGCCACTGCAAGAAGGCCTGGAGCAAGTCGAGAGCTAATGCCTGGGCTCAGAACTTCTACACGTGGGAAGGCTCACCCAGGCAAACCTCCCTGGAACAATGCTTGGGAAGCCCAGAAAAGAGGGGGCTTCCTGCCGGGTTCTGCAGGGGCTGCTTTCTGAGGTAAAAACAACAAAGATGGTGCACACATCCCTAGCTGGAGTCCCAGAGAAGCAGACCAGATCAGGGGAGCATATGCTTTGGCTCTCCAGCACCTGCCCTCGGAGCCAAAAGGCTTGCACAGCAGTGGGTGCGTGCTCGGCCCAGTGGGCTCTGAGTCTACCAGGTTCTTCTTCCTTCCCTGGGTTTTCTGGTGGATTAGATGACTCACCTTGTTTGAAAACTGTCAGGGAAACTGTGAGGCATTGAATAGTATCAATGGATACTATCAATGGATACTATACTGGATACTATCAGTAATATCCAGGTCTCCTTAGCACAGTTTAGGAGGCTGGCTCGCCCAGAGCTCTGTGGGAGAACAGAGCTGCATCAAACTAAAGACAAAGAAGAAACCTATTTTAAGAACCAGAAGAGGGGCTGAAGAGATGGCTCAGTGCTTAAGAGCACTGGCTGCTCTTGCAGAGGACCCAGGTTCGATTCCCAGCACCCACATGGTGGTTAACAACCATCTGTAACTCTGTGAAGTTCAAGGCCAGCCCAGGTGCCATCTCGGGTTCTAGGCCAACTGGAGCTACATGGAGACCCTGTCTCAAAAAGAAAAAAAAAGAAAAAAGAAAAGAAAAAAGAACAATAGGAGATGAAGGTGCTAAGCACCTTGGTCCTTACATATCGCACACATGATGTGAGGGGCTGGCGCTCCACAAGGACCAATGGTTACAAAATAAAAATATAATTTAAAAAGTAAAAAAAATTCTGGGGGGCTGGAGAGATGGCTCAGCAGTTAAGAACACTGACTGCTTTTGCAGAGGATAAGCTCAGTTCCCAGCACACACATGGCAGCTAACAACCATCCATAACTCCAGTTCCAATGGATCTGATGGCCTCTTCTGACCTCCTCACACATCACATGACACAGGCACACATACATGCAGGCAATACATTCATACACATAAAATAAAAATAATAAATAAAAAATATTTTTTTAAAAGTAAAAATATTCACCAAGACAGCAGTAATAATGATTTATAATGGAAAATATTGAACGTGGGGGCTGGGGATATGTTCAATTGGTAGACTGCTTGTTTAGCATGCAGGAGGCCTTGGGTTCGATTCCCAGCATTGCAAAAAATCAGGCGTGGAAATGCACACTTAACGTTTGGGAGGCAGAGGCAGGAGGATCGAAAGTTCAAGGAAACCCTCAGCTACATAATGAGTTTGAATCCAGTATTGGCCATGACAAATCCTGTCTTAGAAATATATTGAAAAAAATAAAACATACCCTTCACAGATTCCTTCACTTACATGTTTGATCCATTCCAAGTTAAAGTGTAGGGGCAAATGTCAGTGGGGAATCCACACCTCAGAGAGGTTGAATAACCCATTCAAGGGCACACAGCAGACAAAAAGATGCGGCTGGGAGATCTGTTCATCCCGTGGGACATGTCTGCTCGCTACTTTCGCTGGTCTCAGAGGGACTGCACCACTCTACCTGCCAATAGGTCACTGTAGTGAGAGGGACCAAGTGATAATGTGGAGACACTGGATTGGAAAGGGGCTTGGGAACCAAGCTCCAGTGTAGAGGACAGGAAGGACACCAGCTGAGCTGAGCAGATGAGCTGGAAGCCATCGAGAGAGAGAGAGAGAGAGAGAGAGAGAGAGAGAGAGAGAGAGAGAGAGAGAGAGGAACCTTTCTGGCCAAGGAGCAGCTGAAGGCACTCAGAGAGAACAGAACCCTGAGCGCCTTCAGATCCATTTCTTGGGTTTGGGCCAGGGGGACCCCCATTGAGGAATGGGCTCTAGTCCTTGTGTTACTGACAGTAGGGGTCTCACCAGTTTTTGGCCTCTAATTCAATTGAAATACAGGTGCACAGAGATTGAAAAAGAGGAAACTATTTGAAGGAAAGCTGTAGAACAGGTCAGAATATACTGCAAGAGAGCAGCAGGCCCATAAGTGATACTCTTTGGGGCTTCCTTCTATGGAGTTCAGAAGAGGAGTTTGGTTGCTAAGGGGCGTAACTAAGGGTGGTTCTGTTTTGATTGATATATTAGGTCATATATCATTTTCCACTTTAATGTTTCTTTCCATAGTGCATCTAATTTTAAAAATATGCACACCCAATTATGCGTAGACATAAGGTGGTAAACAGAATTCTCCCTAAAAGTTCATTAGAGGGCTAGTTTCGCCTTATTGTACCATGCACCTGAAACCAGTTCTAGCTGGATCATACTCCCCCTCCACCCTGTACTAGAACATAAGTGGAATGCTTGAACAGAAACTGTCGAACTGTGATGGTCATTAAGGGGAGGAGAACCTCATCCCTCTGTTCAGAGTGGGGTGTGCAGGCAGCTCCATGCACCTGAGGGGTCCTTTTACTAGCCAGTTGCTAGGTGCATTGTTCTGAGTGGGGTGTGTGCACGGGTACTAGAAGGTAAGAGTCTCTGGCTGCCAAGTGCACTATCATTAAAAGAATCAGGTGGGGTCCCAGGTGCTAAGTTATACCCTATGTTCACCTGCCTCACTTCCTGCCTGTGTACACAAGGGTCAGCACTGAACTGGGACTGCCACCCTCTGGAACCATGAGCTCAAAGGGAAAACTACATCCTGCTGAGCCTCAGTTGTTCCAGAGAGGACACAGGTCGTAAACAACAGCTTGGAAAGTGTCCTCGGCAATCAGCAACATCAGCAAGCCCTGGGCACTCCTTCACATTCTCAGGCCTGGCCCCAGAGGCAGAACCAGACCAACCGAGGGCAGCTGCCATCTGCCAGCTGCACCTGTGACTCTGTTGCTCTGGGCATTTCCAGTGACGTTAGGAACACAGACTCCCACCCCACCCTGGCCCTTCCAATCACAATCTTCATTTAACAAGAGCCCCAGGAGGTTACACACACATTAACATTTGAAAAGCACAGCCCTAGGCCCAGGGACACAAAGATTTTGAGTGACACCTTGCAGCCCTAAAACTCAGTCAGGAGCTCTTGGGAAAAATCACCCAACCTTTCATTTCTCTTTCTGCAAAAACTCCCAGGCGGGAGGGAGGCCTGTCGGGCTCAATTAGGGTTGTGAGTCCCTTTGATCCATCCCAATCTCCTGATAAGGACTGGGGGCAAGGGGCGCTGGGGGCAGACTTCTCCCAGTAAGGGGCGAGCGGTTCCCTCCAGGGGGCAGGAAGCTGAACCTGGCTCCTAGGCCAACTCGGCCAAGGAATGCCCCCTTCTTGGAGCCTCTGGAATTGGGAAGAAATTCCTTGCAAATTCCATGGCCACCCCTAACCAAAACGAGAGGGCAGTCCAACGCGATGCAGCCGTGCAGCCCGGCTCCTTTAAATGAGCTCAAAACAATTACCAGGGAACATGTGTTTCCTATGAACGGAGCAAGTGTTAAAACGGATTTAATTTTCTTTTGTAAATAAAGAGGTCCATCCAGCCTGGCCTGTTTATCTCCCTGGGAGAGATGAAAGTGTTTCATCTGCCGGTAGCCTCTGCCCGCCTCCCCGCAGAGGCGGGGCCGCTATCTGCACCCCATGTGTTGTCTATCTGCAGAGCCTCACCATCGTGCCCATGTGGAACTGTTTGAACACCATGAGGTCTCGAAGTCTGACTTTTGGTTATCTACAATGGTGCCCCCCCTTAAACATATTAGTGATTCATAAACAGTAAAATTAGTCGGCTAGGGGGTTGGTGGAGGTATTCATCCGGGCGGCGCCTGCTTTCCTGGATTGGTAGTTAAAATAAATCATGGCTGTCACAATGGAATTCAAACTTAAAAATCACCTGTAGGAATCCCCACCCCGTTCCCCAGTGACCCCATCCCCACCCCCAGCACAGAGGATCAAAGCTACCTTCCCCCAGCTGGGGAGGGGGAAATGGGGAGGAGGGGAAGGAGAGAGAGAGAGAGGAGGAGGGTACCCAGCAGGTACCCAATGGGACCAGGAGGAGGATAGAGAGGGGGTGGGGGAGGAGAGGGAGAGGAAGAGGGGCAGAGAAGAGAGAGGAAAGGGAGGGGGAGGAGGAGGAAGCAGCTTCATCAACCGGGAGCAAACTACCAGAAGTTATGTGGAAGAAGCCAGGAAATTAACATCTCTGCTCTGATGTTGAAGTTGGAAACCCACAATGAGGCTAATTTATGATATTAGTTTTCCTAATAACAAAATATGATTAACCATTTTGTTATGTGAAGTTTGTTTCCACTTAACCTTTTTGCACAGGCATCCAGAACTCAGGTTTGTGTTTTTTTTTCAACTGCAAATTTAATAAATTCCAACATGCCCACACTTCCTGACTTTCACTGTCCACCACTGGTATCTCTGGAGACTTCAATAGCAGGAGATAACACGCACAGCCTGCTAGGCCTACCTTCTCGGCGCTCACAGTAATCCGGGATCAGGCGACTAAGCTTTCATCTTAGGAGCACTTAAGTTAATTACATGAGGCTGGTGAGGGCCTGAGGAGCCGGTTCTGTGCAGCCCTCCTGAAGCCAGACATCATAGGATCCAGATGCAAACCCTTGGCAACTTAAGCCCAACAAATTTCCTTTGTCAAGAAATGCAAACAGCCCAACTTTGAAGCCCGGCTACTACAGTGAGTCAGCCTCCAGACGTAAGGATGGCCTGTGGTGCCCAGAGTCACCGCCCAGGCCAGAAGCCATTAAAGCCTGGCATTGCCTACCTAGTGGGCACCCTGTGGGACCAGCAGTGGCATGGGTTTATTTTGGATGGGTGATTGAGCAAGGCCATGGTGTCTCCCTTCAGTCAGCACAGACCTGGGGTCTCTTTTAGGAAGAGTTCATTTGGAGAAGCCAGGAAACTGTCCTCACCTAGTCAGCAGGTCCCCACTGGGACTTTCTCCCAAGCTCTCTTCTCCTCCTGACACTTATCAGTCTATCCCAGTTTGATTGACCCTCCCTTTAGATGTCATTTCCTTCTGCAAGGCAGGCCTCTGACTCTGGGGAACCCCTGGGGCAATGAGTCCCACACTTCTGTCAGCAGAACTGCTCGGCCCAGGGACCTCAGTGCATCCAGCTCTGTGTTCACAGGAGAGGATTCTAGTATTAGCATCCTGCAGGCCTGATCCTACTGAGCCTCACCTGCAGCTCCTGTGGATGGCACCTGACTTAGAAACAGGTGCCTTAGTCTAGTGACTGCTGTCACCACAGACAGAAACACACAGGGAAGAAGGCTCCAAGACCCTGAAGCGGAAGAGGAAGAGAAAGGAATGTTCCCGAGATCCTGGAGAAAGCAAGGCTTGATACCTTGATTTTGGACTTTCACCCCCGAGACCTAGAGAATCAGTTTAGAGAAAGAGACACCGCGCCTTAAGCCACAGCAATAAGTTGACATTCTAGCTTGACTCTGAGCAAGCAGGGGAGAGATTAGATTGTGGCTTCACCCACAGCAAGGGGCGTGGCTGACACCAAGGACAGATTAGTGAGAGAAATTCTAACAAATTTGTGTAATAAATTGTACATAGAACCTTCAGGAACAAAGACCAAAGAGGCAGAAAAGCAGTTGTGGTAGGTTTGATGGACCAGGGGTAGTCCTGCAGAGGTTTGGAGTCCTGATGCTCAATGTCTGGGGAACCCACTGGGCCTGTTCCATCCTTTGTGGAGCTCTGTGTCTTCCTTCCCTCTGGGTGTTGGCCAGGTTCTTGTCACATAGGGGCTGATGATCTGCTTTCACAGCAGTTTGCTGAGAGACTTAGCAGGTTCTGGGTCTCACATAGAAAAGTGGGTGAAGGTCAGAGAGCTCGTCTGCCATTGCTGTTTCCTTGATTTCCAAAGCGCCATGTTTGGGGGCAGCGTGTCCTGTGCCCCTGTCTTCCAAGGCCTGTTCTGTCACTGAAACATGACAGGGCATCAGTGTAAGCGGGAATCATACGCAAGCACAATTGGACACACACCTACAGTCCTACCCAACTCACAGAGACCACCTCTGGCTGCCCAGGCCATCCTCTGTGCCTCGGCTACACAGAATCTTTGCAGGGCCCTGACCTGGAGCTAGGCATGACTTACTGCCCCAGCCCTGGGCCCAGGCTCTTCCATAGTTGACCTGTAGTCACTCAGGAAGGAGACCTGTCCTGAGGGCCTTTGCTCTGGGGCTCTGAGAGAGTTCCTCAGATCCCCATCCAGACTGGCTCAGGGTCTGTTCTGTGTCCCCCTAGAAGTGACATGCCACCAGTCACACCGCTCTGTATCTGTGGGTTCCATAAGGACAAATTCAACCAACTGCAGGAGGAAAATGTACTTAGACCCATGATGCATTTGCACTGGACCTATGAAGACTTTTTCCCTGACCTTGTTCCCAAATGGCACAGTATAACAACCATTCACATGGTAGTTATGTTGTATTAGTGTTATAAGCACTCCAGAGGTGACTTAAAGTATGACAGGGAGGGTGGGGGTAGGGTAACTTTATTTAAGGGATTTTAGCATCAGCAGACTTTGATATACTACAGGATCCTGGAACCACCCCTCCCCCATGCCAAAGGATACCTTGAAACAGCCTGTGAGTGTTGGTATCATGAACCACTCATCTCGGGAACACAGCTGTCTGCCAGTCTTCTGTGAATGAATAGATGTCTCCATGAATAAAGGAATGGATCTTAATGCCTTGCCCAAGACAGGGGCACACAGGCGACTTACCTTTCTTCACCTCAAGGATCCCAGCCCTACCCCAGTAATAGATATAAGAGACCCTGGAAGAGAAGCTCAAGGTAGACTCCCACTGGATCCACTTGAGGCAGACCCGACAGAAATGCCTGCCAAATGCTGGCTTCCAGGGGCCTGCAAAAGGAGCATTATTGTAGTTGAATGTAAGGCTTGAATACTGGAATACCTGGTCCCCAGCTGGTGGCGCTGTTTGGGAAGGTTATGGAGCCTTTAAGAGGTGGAACCTTGGTGGAGGAAGTGTGTCACTGAAGGCCGACCTTGAGGGTTTGGGCTTTTATTTTTTAAATTTTTGTGATTTTCATACAATATAATTTGATGGTATTTAGATCCCTTCCCCTATCTGCACCTCATCTTCCTGCCCCCCACCCAATT
>NW_008338348.1:539243-605356 GCF_000622305.1 Nannospalax galili | reverse complement strand
TCTATTATTTATATTATATATTTATATTATATATTTATATTATATTTATATATTATTATTTCTATATTATACTATAATGTCTGATTTGTGTGCCCAAATGTCCTTCACTATGGGTCCACCCACTGAAGTCTGATTCATCTACCAAGAGTTCTTACAGGGTCCCATCCCTGTAAGAGACTGGCACTCTCTCCCAGCAGCCATCAATTGTGTGTTAGTGTTGCCAGCTGGGATACCTCTATCCACCCTGTAATCCAGTGGCTCAGTTGGTAGAGTATTTACCTAGCGTGCACGAAGCCCTGGGTTCCATCTGCAATACTACATAAACTAGACATGGTGGTACATATCTATATTTAGGTACCAGCACTTAGGAAGTAAAGGCAGGAAGATGAAGACTTCAGGCCAGCCTGGGCTACATAGGAACCTTATCTTACAGAACAGAAGCAAAACCAGGCATGGTGGTGTATGCCTGTAATCTCAACACTCTGGAGGTGAAGGCAGGCCATCAAGATCATCTTCCTTGACTACATAAGTTCAAAACCAGCATGGGTTATTTTAAAAAAAAATGCTGGGTGAAAGAACAGAGATGTAAAAGAGAAGATTGAGGTGGCGGTAGGGGTCCAGGTGCCTCTGAAAACAGCCAAGCAGGTGTATGGAACCAGAGGCAAGGGTGGTGGTCATTCTCAAGGGTGGTAAAGAAGTGACCCTAGACGTGCCTGGGACCCTTGGGGGTGCAGGTAGGGAGAACCTGGTATGCTCTGATCTATCTTTAGCTTTTGCAATACTAGGTCTTGAACTGAGGGCCTTGAACTTGCTAGGCAAGCACTCCACCCCTGAGCTACATCCCCAACCCCATTTGCACTTTTTGTTTTGAAACAAGGCCTCACTAAGTTGCCTAAGCAGGCCTTGTAATCCTGCTGTCTCAGCCTTCCAAGTATTCAGAATTGCCTGCCTGTACCATGGGAAACCATGTGTGTTCTTCTAAACATGCATCCTTCAATGTATCATTTCAATGGAAGTGCTTTCAATAAGAGCTGCAGAACATGCTTACAAGTGTTGGGGCATAAACACGGGCCAGAGCAAGGCAGTGATGGCACCATGTGCTCCGGTTTTCTCCTTAATATCTCTGTATGTCAGAATTCTCCTAATTCGTTCTAGCCGCTTCACAGTAAGAAGCCTGGGATTCTAAGAGCAGTCACAGCAGGTCAGTGGGGGGGGGCTGCTGGGATTCCACACTAGGTCTGCCTGGCTCCCAGGTAAGAACCTGCTCTCCTGTTCCAAATGCTACCTGTTTCATCTTACAAGGGGCACAGAGAAGACAGTGAGCCATTTGGCTTCTCATCTGCCCACACATACTCGCGGACACAAAGCCAGGACATGTACACTTGCTTCTCATTGGCCTGCAAAGGTCTTTTGTGCATTAAATGTTTTTTTTTTTTTTTGCTTGTTCCAGGCACTGT
Source organism: Nannospalax galili (assembly GCF_000622305.1). NCBI lineage: Eukaryota > Metazoa > Chordata > Mammalia > Rodentia > Spalacidae > Nannospalax > Nannospalax galili. The sequence continues at coordinate 603,899 of NW_008338348.1, read as the reverse complement.
TTTTATTAATATTTTATTTATTATTATTGTTGATTTTAGTGTATGAATGTATTGCCTACAAGTATGTAAGTGCACCTGTATCATGCAGTGCCCTTGGAGGTAAGAAGAGGGCATCAGATGTGCTGGAATTGGAGTTACAGATAGTTGTTAGTCACCATGCAGATGCTGGGAACCAAACCTGGGCCCTCTGCAAGAGTATCCAGTGCTCTTAACCTCTGAGCCATCTCTCCAGTCCCCTAGGCACTGTTTTAATGCTTTGGATGCAAGATTAGGCCACACAGACAGGGAGTCTGCCATTCTGGAAGAGAGGGGTGGCTGTGAACGTAGGTGTACATACAAGTTAAAGTGTTCTGGAGGGAATCAGGGGAGGAAGAGGATGAGGTCTGTGTCCGGAGGACAGGGAAGATTCCTTCATGGCTCTGACCTGGAGTAGGAGGTAGGTCCCAGTCAGCAGCGTGGGTCTCCTGGAACGACCAGCCCAGCTAAGCAGAAATAGCAGGTGCAAAGACGGAGGGAAGAGAGGCTTTCTCTTTGCAAGAAAGAGCAACAGAAGCAGAGCAGTCTGAGGAGACTGGCAGGAGCCCAGCGAGGCTGTGAAGCGGGGTCAAACTCGGTCCCCTGAGGCCGCAGTAGATAACCTGAGGGTTAGCCTCAGTGTGGTTCAGGGATGCAGGTCAGTAGGTGCTGAAAGGGACCAATGAGTTCCTGGGGTAGTCGCAGCCAATGGTCACACCCTGGGTGACTGAGGACAGAAACATGCTCTCTTATGGGTCTGGAGGCACCAAAAATTAAGGTGCTGGCTGACTTGCTGCTTTGGGGGGCTCTAAGGGGGAGGCCCTTCTCGGCCACCCTGACTGCTTGAAGACACGACTCTCCAGCCTTGGGCAGGCCCCCCACTATATGTCTCCTCTTCACTTCTCCTACATGCACACATTTTGTGGACCCTGGGGCCCACCTCGGAAGTCCATTGCAGTCCCAGCCAGACCTCCCTAACTGAACACAATCAAATCTGCAAAGAGCCTTTTTCTAAGTAAGGCCACATTTCCAGGGATTCAATACAGGGAGTCAAGTGGACAGTGGGCGGAGGGCAGTTGCAAGGTCACCACTGTCACCCAGGTGTGTGATGCCAATGGCCTGGGCTAGATTGAGAGGCATCAACAGGTATGGGGAGAATGCCTTCAAATTCCCCGGCACAGGGCCAGGCAGGAGGGAGAGGCTGAGGGTGGCTGGCAGGTTTTCACTCAAGCAACGTGATGGATCATGACACAAAAACATCTTTATTTTAAATTATTTCCTACAAAACTTACCCTCTTTCCCAAACCCAATTAGCCCAGTTCCCATTACCCCGGGGGTGACCCAATCTCTACAAAGCCAGGACTGGTTCTCTGCAGACATTTCTTACAGCCGCAGAGCTCCAGGCAACATGAGAAGACCCACCAGTGATTGCTAAGTAATTGCTTTTCAGCTATAAAAGTAATTAAGAAATGGCACCAATTTCCCTAAGTGTAATGTAATTAAATGCACTGGCTTGGAAAATCACTTGAGATAAACGGAAGAAACAAAAGATCACACAGGACAGGTTTGTCTGAGAGCCAGCACTCTCCTGGGATTTTCCCTGGACAGGGAACCAAGGTAGTCTTGGTGGGCTTGGGCTGTGGTGAGCCATGGAGAATGGTAAAGCCACAAACTGGCTGGCTTTACCTGGCCAAAGCAAAGCCTGGACTTTGGGGTGTCATCTGGCCTTTGGGATGTCACCTGTCAGAGCCTGGGCTAAGGGCAGAGCCCAGGGACCAGGCTAGGAGAGGGAGAAGCATGGCCCTGATCTCACAAGGTCAAAGGCAGCTGAGGCTTCAGTGGAGAAAACAGCTGAGAAAGCCAGGTCCACCACAACAGTGGCAGGTGAAGTGAGTCAGGCAGCATTGGGATGCTCCAAGCTGAGAAGGCCAGGACAGAGCCTGGGCTGGCAGCCTCTGCTGAAATGGTCCTAGCTGTGTGCATAGAATCTGTTGGCTCAGGGGAGCCTAAGGTCATATAGACACAGCCCAGTGCTATACCCAGTAGAACAAGTCTGTTTCTTTCTGGGTATGGCAGAGAAAATAAGAACCTCCAAGTTAAGCAGAGCTCTGCCCCCAGTAAGGGCAGCCTTGGGAGAGGATGGGCAGGAAACACTTTAAAAATGGTAAAGGCCAAACAGAGGGGAGGGGCCCAAGGAGTACTGGGAAAAACCCCTCTCACACCATCACTATCACCACATCATCATCAACATCACCATCACCATTATCACCATTACCACCACCACCACCACCATTAGCACCAACATTACCACCACCACCATCAATCATCACCATCACCACCACCACTACCACCATCACTGACATTTTCCCATCATCACCATCATCATCATCATTACCATCACCATCAACATTATCACCATCTTACCACCCCCCCCATCATCATCACTATCACCACATCATCATCAACATCACCATCACCATTATCACCATTACCCCCACCACCACCACCATTAGCACCAACAATACCACCACCATCATCCCTATCATCATCATCGCCACGATCATCATCATCATCTCCATCAACATCATCATTACCATCACCATCAACATTATCACCATCTTACCACCCCCCCCATCATCATCACTATCACCACATCATCATCAACATCACCATCACCATTATCACCATTACCCCCACCACCACCACCATTAGCACCAACAATACCACCACCATCATCCCTATCATCATCATCGCCACGATCATCATCATCATCACCATCATCATCATCATTACCATCACCATCAACATTATCACCATCTTACCACCCCCCCCATCATCATCACTATCACCACATCATCATCAACATCACCATCACCATTATCACCATTACCCCCACCACCACCACCATTAGCACCAACAATACCACCACCATCATCAATCATCACCATCCCCATGATCATCATCGTCACGATCATCATCATCATCATCACCACCACCATCATCATCACTATAATCATCATCGCCACGATCATCATCATCATCACCATCATCATCATCGTCACGATCATCATCATCATCATTACCATCACCATCAACATTATCACCATCTTACCACCACCACCATCATCATCACGATCATCATCATCGTCATCGGCTCATTTCCCTCCTCCAGACAAAGGCTCCTCCTTGCTCAGCCTTAGAAGTTTCCTCAAATATGAAAGAAGGAATTGTTCTCCCTCATGGATCCTATGAGGATTTGAAGAGCCACCATGGTCTGGATGTGGACCATTCCTCACAGTCTCAGGTGTTTGAACACACGGCTCCTGGTTTCAGAAGCTGTAACTGTGGGAGCTAGGGCCTCACTTTTGCAGCAGACCTGGAGTGTATGGCCCCACCTCACTCCCATTACACATTTCTTTCCTGTTCTGCCATGATGTGAGGGGGTGAAGGTCACAGCCACTGACTCCAGCTGCCATAGAGCCACCTACAGTCATGCCTTCTTTGCCATGATGGACTGTACCCTCGCCCCCAAACCATGAGTCAAAATGAATCTTAGTCCCCTTTGTCAGATATTTGGCCACAGTGACAAGAAAAGTAACTAATCCAGGAGCTAAACACAAAACAGTGCTGGGGATGGGCTGGCACAGCGCTCCAAAGCCCTGAAGCAGGGCCTGGCTCATACTGTAATCACCAGTAATTTAAGACAAAACACAGAAGAGCCCTGAAGCTCCCCCAGCACAGCAGGAACAATTGCTGACGATCAGGAAACAACCTCCTTGGCGTCTTTAAAAGGCCAGAGTGAGCTGGAGATGGAGCTCAGTTGATAGAGTGCTTGCCTGGCATGCATGAAACACCGGGTTCCACCCCCAGCACTGTCAGGTTCCACCCCTGGTACTGTAAAACCAGGCACAGTGGTGCATACCTGTAATCTCAACACTGGGGTGGTGGAAACAGAAACCCTGTCTCAAGAAAGACTGCCCAGAGTTCACACTGCTTTAGTTTTCAGGGGCACGCTGTCTGGGGGGCATGAGTTCACATGACAACATACCGTGAGCAACTGTGCCATCTCACCAGTGGCTGCAGATCCCTTCTGGTGCAGCACATTGTTGATCAGTCAACGAGCTACTCCACAGCCCACTGGCCAAGCTGTTCTCCAACCTCCTTTCCACTCAGTATCCACCCTTTCTGCCAGGCCTCCATCAAGGGAAAATCCCATACTGGATATCTTGCTTCTCCTCCATTTCCTCCGGTAGCTGCGCAGTAGAAATTAGCTTAGCCCCCAGATCTGTCTTCTGTGCCGCACACACCACCCTAAGGACCCTCTTCATTCTTGCCTTCCCAGCACTGTTATGTTGTGCATAGGAAATGGCCGCTACGAGGCCATATGTTTGCTTGGTCCTACTACAGATGGCAGTGCTATTTGGGGAGGCTGTGGACACTTGGGGAGTAGACCAAGCTGGAGAGAGTAGGTCAATGAAATGGGTCCTAGAGGTCATATTATCCCTAGATATGTCCTGTCTCATCTTCTGCTTCCCGGTCAGCCATCAAGTGAGCAGCTTTCCTCCTCTGCTTACTCCCATCTGCATGATGCTCTGCCCTAGCACACAGGATGAGCGACTATGAGCTGAACCCTCAGAGACTATGAACCAAAGTCTCTCCTTCTCCTGTGCTTAGCTTTTGATCATGTTTCAGTAACACAAAAGCAGTCACACAGAGAACTGGAACCTGAGAAGAGGGATTGCTCCTGGGGAGTGGGAAGAATCTGGACAACCTGAAGAAGCCAGCTAGAAAAGTCTTTAAAACTTTTAAAAGTGGAGCTTACTGAATGATTCCTGTGGGAGCTCAGAACAGAAGGTCAATGGGAATACAGACAGTGAAGACCAGGCTGTGGTTAGGGCTAGCTCAAGGTTATTCAGATGGTATGGTGATGCACCATGAGCTTGACAGGACCTGGAATTATCCAGGAGATAAGCCTCTGGGCATGTCTGTGAGGGATTCCTCTAGATTAGGTTAATTAAGGTGGGAAGGCCCATCCTAACTGTAGGCAGCACCATCCCATGGGCTGGGGTCCAGGTCTGAATAAAGAGGATAAAGTGATGTCTGGACCAGTGTCCTCTGTCTGCTTCCTGACTACAATTCAACAATGACCAGCATCCTCAGGCACCTGTTGCCATGACTCCCTGATTATAATGGACTGGACCCTCAAACTGTGGCCAAAATAAACCCTTCCTCAAGTTGTCTTTTTTTTTTTTTTCCTTTTGATCATATATTTGGTCACAGACACAAGGAAATGAACACAAAAATTCTAATGAGGTGGTGTGGAAGCTGGAGAGATGATTCCATGGTTAAGAGCACTGGCTGCTCTTGCAGAGGACCTGAGTTTGATTCTCAGCACCCACATGGCAGCTCATAACTGTCTATAACTCCATTTCTAGGGACTCCAATGCCCTCTTCTGACTTCCACAGACATTGCCCAATATGGGTGCACTTACATACATGCAGGCAATACACTCATACACATAAAATAAAAATAATAAAATGTGTTTGAAAAACACTGATTGGGGTTTGACTGGAAGCCATCCTCCACATGTTTGCATTCTCTGAATTCTGTGGTACAAAGGACTGTGTGATGGCAGCAACCAGGACACAGAGAGGAAAATCTGTGATACTTGCTACATTCAACTGAGTCAACATGGCCTGGCCTTCTGGGCCATGCTAAGTCCTTTGCTGGCCAGGAAACTCAAGGGCACTGGGATACAGAACATGGTACCCAGCATCCGCTGCTGCTAGGCAGCCCAAGCTCTCAGCTAGGCTGCTGTGACAATGCATGTACAACACCCACTCCACGCAGGTTCCATTGGGTTTCTTGACACATGACAGCCAAGTTCCAACAGAGATCCAAGAGGGCAAGGTGGGTGTTTTATGATCTAATGATCCTTCTTTGACACAAACTTGACCAGGATCAAAGGGAGGCAACCCAGACCAACACTCGGTGGGATGAATGTCCAAGTACATTATAAAAACATGAGAAACTGGAACACATTGTTGAAGCCATCTTTAGAGAATCCTGTCTGCTACAAGGGAATAACCGTGGTCCTTGTCATTGTTGGGGTTATGCCCACTCAGGCCACCATCCTCAGAGCTTCAGAGTCAGGCAGATCTGGATGGCACCTGCCATGCCTTTGAATGGTCCTCTTTCCTTTGTGCTGTCAATAATGTGGGGAAACGCCTTCTCTTCCAGCCATGCTGTATCTTAAAGAAGTTACAGACGGAACATTCTAGGGCCTGGAGCAGCTCAAAGCGCAGGTGTTCTCCTTAGTTCTGCCAACAGAGGCTGAATCTGAGCCAGGCAGCCCCTCGGCAGTTGTCCCTGCAGCTCTAGGAGCCCATTTGCTCAGTCGGGGCCTGCAAGGCCACACCAGTCATTCATGTCCTGGTCATCCTCTTTGAAGGACCGTCCTGGGCTCTGTGAACTTCAGTCCTGAATGACCATCCTTTGAAGCCGCCGTGGCAGCCCGAACCTCTTGGGGGGTTCATTCAAACATCCCTCCAAGAGCCCAGGGAGATAGTGGTCGATGATACAGCCAGAAAGTCGCATGAGACCCCACAGTCTTCCGCCCCAGCTCACCAGCCCTGAGGAAAGGCCATGTTTGGTTTGAAAACAGCAGTTTTATCAATACCAACCCTGCCTGTAATCTTCTCCTACAGCTGAGTAAACACCCCTGCTCCACACGCACCCTGGCCCAGTTCTGTAAACCCACCAGGCTTATCTGGGTCCTACCCTACACCAAACTAGCCCACACCCCCTCCCCCGAGGCACACTTCGGCATCAAGATGACCCCTTGTTCCTGGCTCCTCCTCAAGTTCTTTCCCACTCTGACCTTCAGTCTCCTCATCTGCAAAATGGGAACAACGCTGCCTATTGGGCCACATCTGCACAGGAGTACGTGAGGGCTTTATCGGGAGGTGCTGGCATACCGGGGCCCCTAAGCCTGGCTTCACTGAGAAATGGCTGGGTAGGATCCAGAGTCAGTCTTTCTTCAAACCTTGGCCACTACCATTGGTGCTTACATGTTGGGTGACCTTGGACAAGTCCACTAACTTCTCGGAGGTTCAGCTTTTTCACCAGCAAAGAATAAAAAGTGATACTGGGGCTAGAAAGATGGCTCAGCAGTTAAGAGTGCCTGCTGCTCTTTCAGAGGACCCAAGTTTGATTCCCAGCACACCCACATGGTGGCTCACAACCTCCTATAGCTCCAGTTCCCAAGAACCTAACACCTTCTCGTCTCCCTGGGCACCTGCATACACATTCTCTTTCTGTGTGTCTCTCTCTGTCTCTGTCTCTCTTTCTTTCTCTCTCTCTCTCTCACTGACATAAACACACATATAATGACATAAACATAAAAATAAAATAACACTTTAAAAAGAGAAGTGACACTAAGATTGAGATGCAGCATATGAATAAGATCAATCAAGTGTTGAGTACTGTGCCTGGCCTGGGAGCTGCATGGTGGTTATTTATAAAGCTATGGTGATAACTAATTCATTAATTCCTGCAAGGTAAGAACACTGTCTTATAAAGCACTTATCTCTACTGTCACTAACTACAATGAAGCTAGAGTTAAAATCCTGTAACTTTCTTATGCCCTCATCACTTTTTCTTTTGTTTTTTAAGATTTATTTTAAACATATAGTGTGTGTGTGTGTGTGTGTGTGTGTGTGTGTGTGTGTGTATGTGTAAAGGCAGGAACCTGTGGAGTCTAGAAGAGGGTGTCCGATCTCGGCTGTGAGCTGCCAGCCGTGTGTGCTGGCAACAGAACTAGGGCCCTCTGTAAGAGAGGTGCAGACTCCTAACCACCGAGCCATCTCTCCAGCCTGCTTTCTAGTTTTAATTGGTACTTGATATTACATGAAATGTAATGTCTCTCATGGATTTGTGTGTTTCTGAAGGCTGGGTCTCCAGCTGCTGGCACTGTTTGGGAGAAGTACTGGAGAATTTAAGAGATTGGTTGGGTATCAAGTTGATAATTGTAATAGTTAATATTGATTGGATTAGAGCTACTGAGGAGATTAGATAGCACAGTTCTGAGTGTGTCTATGAGGATGCTTCCAGAGCTGGTTGGATCCTCAGAACCTCATCTAATCAATGGTTTTACCCATTGACTGATTCAAAATCTGAGGACCAAAGGATACAAAATTGGAAGACCAAACCAGGCATGTGGTTCATGCCCACAATCCCAGCACTCAGGAGGCAGGAGAATCAAAATTCAAGGTCATTCTAGTTATACCTTGAGCTCCTGGCCAAGCTACATGAGACTGTCAGGTGGTGGAACTACAGAAGGCAGCTCTAGTTGGAGGAAGGAGGTCATTGGAAGTGTGTTTTGCAGGTTATAGTGTGTATTGGTTCCTTCTGTTACTTTCTCTGCTTCCTGTCTGCCATGTGGTGAACAGCTTTGCTCCTGTATGCTCTCCTGCCACCATGATGCTCTGCCTCACCACAGGCAATGTCGCCAGGGTAACGAACTGCATCCCTGAACCCGTGAGCCAGCAGATAAACCTTTCTCTTATATAAATATTATTTCCCTTCAGTATATGCTACAAGGATGAAAAATTAACAATGTTTTTTGTTTGTTTTTGAGACAGAGTCTCACAAAGTAACTCTGACTGACCTGGAACTCACAGAGATCTGCCTGCCCCTGCCTCCCAAGTGCTGGTATTAAAGGCATGTGCCACCACACTCAGCTTAACACTTATTAGGATCACTGTGGACTCATGTGCAGTTTAGCAATAACACAGAAAGCATACCCTTGGCACACTTTTGCCAATGGTAACACTGGCAAAACCACAGTGCAATATCATAGCCGGGATGTTTTTAAAAGATTTGTTTTTAGTTGTGTGTGTGTGTGTGTGTGTGTGTGTGTGTGTGTGCATGTCCATATGTGGGTATGTGCATGTGTGTGCAGGTACCCATAGAGACCAGAAGACAGTGTCAGAGCCCCTGGAGCTGGAGTTACAAGCAGCTATGAGCTTCCTGATGTGGATGCTGGGAATTGAACTCGGGTCCTCTGCAGAGCAGTATGCAGTCCTAACTGCTCAGCCTTCTCTCCAGGATATTGACCATGCAGGGCTGGGGAGCTGGAGGTCAAGTCCTAATCCCAGGCAAGCAGCCTCAGTACTGACTGCAACAGGTCTGGGAACTTTCCCACACCTCAGTCCCCTCATCTGCAATGAGAGTGGTGGTCAGGTTGGAAGTGTTTAGTAACATAACACAGGCAAAGTGATGACCAGACTAAGAGCCTAGGAAGCATGCAGTATTGTTACCATTGAGACACGTGTGATTCCTAGTGAGGTGGTCCTAATTTTCTCTTTTAATTCAAATTACATTAGGGGGCCAGTAATATGTCTCAGTGGGTAAAGTGATTGCCACCAAGACTGAGGATCTGAGTTCAATCCTAAGGCCCCATGTCATAAAAGGAGAGAACTGGTTTCTGCAAATTATCCTCTGATCTGCACACGCATGCACACACATATAAATAAATAGATGTAATTTAAAATTTTTATTATTTATTTTGTTTGTTTTCGTATTTTGGCTTTGATTTTTTTTTTTTTAAGTCAGGATCTCCCCTATAACCTCAGCTGGCCTGGAACTCACTATGTAGACAAGATTGGCCTCTGTAAGATCTGCCTGCCTCTGCCTCTCAAGTGCTGATATTAAAGGTGTGTGCCACCACGCCTCACATTAATTTAAAATTTTTAATTACAGTAGAAAGCTCCCTGATGAAATGGAAAAGGCACATGGAACCCACAATATTTGCAGTGGATTAGGACAGAGGGGTGTCACCTTAGCATCCCAGTGCACCCTCAGGATTATAGCAAAATACAAACTAATGACCCTAAGTAATCTCGAAGCACACAACATGCTTGCCTTCCAAGGACAGCTCAGCATCTCATTCATCCCTGTAAGATGTCTCTTTTTGCGGCAGGTACACAGAACTTCCTATCCCGTACTCAGTGCCTGAGGTTAAAGAGATATTTCTAAGCAAACACAGATCTTGGTAGTCTCTGTCTCTCTTTCTCTCTCTCTTGCATTCTCTCTTCCCTCCCTCCCTCCTTTCCCTCCTAAGATCAAAGGAGGCATTTGGGCCTTTAAGATAACATTCATTTGGAGAGAGATGGTAATATGTAAGATTAATGAAAATTAACACAATCCCTCTGGGCAGAAGAGCTTTTGTTCAATCGTTTGTCCTGCTGTTAATTATGCCTTAGGTGGTGATAAATGCTTCAAATCAAAGATGCCTGGAAAACCATTCAAATGATTTTCACCTAATTAGGTTCCTCGCCTGTTCTCCCCACCCCTCCCCAGTGTAGGCCCTGTTTTTTTGACAAGTAACTTGCTAGAGTCTGGGTTGCTGAGCTGCACATGGAACACAGAACATTCTAGCTTCCCGGGCTCTGACCAAATGGTTTATTTTTTTTTTTAGACTGTGGATCAGAGATCAAAAGAAAATTTATCAGTTTCTGTCTCCCTTCAGCCTGTTCCAGCCAGACTTTGTGACAAGACCCTATCAGCCTTCAGGTTGAGAGAGAAAGCCCCAGCTCTGTGAGAGAAGAGGAAGGAGGGGGGCAGGAACTGCTCTGGGGCAGCCAGCTTTGGAAAGGGCTGAGGCCTGGTCTGGCAGAGGTTATGCTGGGAGGCGGAGGCCAAGAGATCTGGTTAGTGTAATCTGAAGACCTGGAGGTCCGAAAGTCACAAAGGCTCCCCCACTTTACCACCCTCTCTGAAGCTGATGCATGATCTGCACGTCTTAAAGACACTACTAAGAAGTCGTATGAAAACATACAACTGCAAAGCTTCCTAAAATGTATACATAGCAAATATAATGGGTGTTTAAATGGTGTTACCCTGTGATGGGGAGGAGGGCGTGGGCAGTGTTCCTACCAGACACCACAGGCTAGCAAATAAAAAGTCCAGTACTAGGAATTGACTCCCTATTTTGGAGTTGTTGACCAGGGGGACCCATAGACCCTCAAACAATACTGGTCATCACTCTTGGTTACCTGTCAGACTTGATGGTAAGACCCCATTGCTGAGGGTACTACATACATAAGTCCTATAACAAACAAAAAGAAATCAAGCTGGTATTGACCTTGAAGTTTCACCTCTACTGGCTAGTTTTCATTGTGGTGGAAAGTGCTATGCATGTTACTGGAAGAGAAAAGTAATCCCCACCCTAACCCAGCTATGAACTTCAAGAGCTACAATAATGACTGCCCTAGGTTTATGCCTACTGGTGTAATGGTGGCACAAATGTTATTAGAGTAACCAGCTACCTTCTGACTGGATTTAAGGCCTGCTTCACAAAATGGAGCCCTTACCTGGAACTATTCTCAGGGCCAAGAGCCTGTTACTAGACGGGTCACAGGTCATAGAGGAGAGCCTACTACTATTATTCTGCTAAATGGACATAATATTAAACTGATTCCTAATGACTTGTTACACCCACAGGTTAGTGCATCTCTTAGCTCCCACCAGAGAAACTTCTTGCAGCAGATGGTGATGAACACAGAGACCCACCACTGGGCAACATACAGAGAATAAGAGACTGGAGTGCTCAGCCCCAAATGGGACACCTATATCACACCCTCTCCTCCCAAGGCTCAGGGACCATTGCAGAAGAGAGGGCAGAAAGATGTGTGAGAGCCAGAGGAGGTGGAGGACTACAGGGAAACAGTGCTTTCCAGACAGCAGGTCATTTGCATATGAACTTACAGCAATTATGACAGCATGCAAAAAACCTGTGCAAGTTCAAGCTAGACAAAATCTCAGCACAGAGGGAGGATGTGGGCAAGAAGCCCCAGTCCCAGGTGAGGAACTAGTGGCAACTGATAGCTGCCAGGAGTGGGAGAGTCAGTTTTCTTTGAAGGTGTGACTCGGTAGGTTAGCTAGGTTCCAGGAGATCGACACACACTGAAGAACATTTGGGGACACAAATTAGACTCCATAGGCCTTAAAAAAATAATAATAGAAACAAGAAGTGAGAGGTGGGTAGTAGAGTGGGGTGGAGATGGGGGGAGGAGGGGGGAGGGGGAGGAGGATGGCAGGAATGAGGAGCAGATAAGCTTCACTGGACTTCTAGAGACATCAAGAACTTGTCCCTGGAGCTGGGGTTGTAGCTCAGCTGGTAGAGTATTTTTCTAACATATGTAAAGCCCTGGGTTCGATCCCTAGCACCACCACAAGTGGACATGCTGGCTTGCTCCTGCAATTCAAGCACTGAGGGGGTGGAGAGAGAAGACAGGATGATCCTCAGCTACATAGTAAGTTTTAGGCTTCTTCCTGAAAGCCTCCAGGATTGGAACTCAGCACTTTTCACACACAGGGCTTGCAACCTTGACTCTCTTCAGTCTCTACCAGCTGGGTGGCCATGAGTGAATCATTCAAACTTTCTGAGTCTCTTGGAAAGTCTCTGCAAGACTGTATAGCTCAGAGTCTAGGAAGCATCTCAGGCAAGACCTGAGCCTGTGCCATCTGCATTATCCACCACAGGGAGCCTGCCTCGTGGGCAGGAGTCCCTCAGGCAGCCTCTGTCAACTTGAACCACTTGCCACCCTCTCTGAAGCCAGAAAATGCAAAAGGGAAAAGGAAGCCAAAATCCCTCCAACACACACCTCCTCCAGCATAATGAGAAACAAGCTGCGGCTCACACGCAGACGGGGAGCTTCCTCCAAGCTGTTCCTCTCATTCCACACAATCCACCCATTGAGGATGGGAGAGGTTTTCAGACACCCAGAGTCACAATTATTTGGACATTTGTGGAGCACGTCTGTTAATGATTTGGGATCCTAAGGACTTATTTTAAATTAATTCCTTTTTAAAAGGGTGGTTTGGCTTCCCATGAAGGGGCAGGCCCTGGATGCCCAGCCTCCACCTCACACTAAATGAACTTTTTACAGGTTCCAGATGATGCCTGGCACCTGGCAGGAGGAGGCAGCACCAGAGGTCAGCTGGGACCAGAGCTCCCAGCCACCCCTTCAGTTGTGGAGCCGGAAGAGCGGCCCTGCAGGCAGGCATTTCAGCAATGCGTTTGAGAGGTCTCTGGAAGCCTCAGTGGGAGCTGTTGGGAAACTGAGTCTCAAAGCTTGATGTGTCCGACATACACACACACACACACACACACACACGCACACACGCACACACACACACACACTCCTGCTTCTGAGAGAAGCCCAGAGCCTTCCAGAATGCCCTCCCAAATCCTTATTCCCTCTACCCTCATACAAGATATTAAGATGTATAGAAAGCTGGGCTGGGGAGATAACTCAGACTATAAAATACTTACCATGAAAACATGAGGACCCAGATTCAATCACCAGAACCCATATAAAAAGTCAGGCTTGGTGATCACACTTCAAATCCAAGCACTGGAGAGGCAGAAACACATGGATCCCTGGGGTTCACTCACCAGCCAGTCTAGCCTAATTAATCAGTGAGCTCCAGGCTAATAAGAGATACTGCCTCAAAAAACAGGGTGGACAGCTCCTGAAGAACGACATGAAGTTGATCTCTGGCCTCCACATGCACATGCATACACAAACATGTGTACCTGCATGCATACCTGCACCTGTACACATATACACATGCACTTACACAATAGACAACTACAAATACAAACACACACACACACATATATGATGTAGAGAAAACTTTCAGTTTGGTGGCATTTAGCAGTAGTATTATGGTCATCACCTCTGCATAACTCTAAGAACTCTCCTGTGTTCTCAAACTGAAACTCTGTCTCCATTCAACAGATGCTCCCCCAACCTCCCATCCCCTGATAACCCCATTCTGCCATCGGTCTCTGGCTCTGACTCTGGATACCTCATGCAACTGATCCATTTCACTTAGCCTAAGGCCTCAGGATTTTCCCATGAGTCAGAATTCCCTTGCCCTTTTAAAGGTTGAATATTATTTGATTGGATGTACAAAGCACCTTCTTTTTTGTTGGTTGAGACAGGATCTTGCCTTCTTGCTGAGGCTGGCCTCAAATTATCTTTCTGCTTCAGCCTCCCAGGTGCTGGGATTATAGGGATGTACCACAGTACCTAGCCTGCAAATGACTTTCTGTTCCTACTTTGATGGACACTGGTTCCTTCTGATAAGGGACAAACAGGACAGGTAAAGGCACTTTTGAGTTCTGCTTTATAAAGACACAGAACTCTATATTGTAGAAAGGAATCAACATCTGTATGTTATTAATAGCTTAGCATGTACACACTGCTAATGGTTTGTTTTGAGTTAACCCCTCCCAACCCAGAAGCCCCTGGAGGAACACAAAGCTGATACGAGCAGAAACTAACAGACATTGTTTCAAGTCCTGCCTGAGCCCAGACACCCACCAATGAGGGATGAGTGTGAGGGATGAAAATTAGAGAAACTCCAACATTACGTGTCTCAGAAACATGACTGACACCTGATAGAGGGGTGAGATTGAGCTCTGAATGCCAGTTCCCCACCCTAACTTCCTCCCTAGATGAATCTGCTGGCTGGAGATGAGATGAAAGACATATTTAGGATGCTAACCCATGGAATTCTCAGATTGCCAGATCTCCAACTAAAGCTCAGTTTTAAAGGTTAAATTCCCTTCTTTGTTCATTGGTATCTGTGACTGACAGGCAGCAGCAAGCTCCCACATCCCAGCAAACTCCCACATCCCAGCAAGCTCCCACATCCCAGCAAACTCCCTTATCCCAGCAAGCTCCTGCATCCCAGCAAACTCCCTTATCCCAGCAAGCTCCAGCATCCCAGCAAGCTCCTGCGTCCCAGCAAACTCCTGCATCCCAGCAAGCTCCAGCATCCCAGCAAGCTCCTGCATCCCAGCAAACTCCCTTATCCCAGCAAGCTCCAGCATCCCAGCAAGCGCCTGCATCCCAGCAAACTCTCGCATCCCAGCAAACTCCCTTATCCCAGCAAGCTCCTGCATCCCAGCAAGCTCCTGCATCCCAGCAGACTCCCTTATCCCAGCAAGCTCCCGCATCCCAGCAAGCTCCTGCACCCCAGCAAGCTCCCGCATCCCAGCAAGCTTCCGCATCCCAGCAAGCTCCTGCACCCCAGCTGAGGTTTTATCTTTTTGCTACCTGAACAATGTTGCTGTGAACCTGGGTGCACATGTCTGTTTGAGTGCCTGCTTTCAGTTCGTGCCTATGTACCCAAAAGTAGGGTTCTTGGATCACTTGGGAATCCTCTTTCTTGTTTTGTTTTTAAGTTAATTTTTATTTTATGCATGAGTGATTTGCCTACAAGGATGTAAATGCACCATGTGGGTGCAATACCCGAAGAGACCAGACGAGGGCATCGGATCCCCTTGGAACTGGAGTTATGGATGATTGTTAGCTGCCATGTGGGTGCTGGGAACCAAATCTGGGTCCTCTGCAAGAGAAGGCAATGCTCTGAATTAGTGAGCCATCCCTCTCTCCAGTCCTTCTTGCTTTACTTTTGACAAATTGCCATCTGCTTCCCCATAGTAGTGGTGTAATTTCCCATTCCCACCAGCAGGCACAGTCTCCACCTTCTCAGCCCCCTCACAAACACCTGCTGTTTTCTGTGTGTTGGGTCTCACCCTTCCCGATGGGTGTACAGTGGTGTCTCACTCCCCTTTGACTGGCAGTTTCCTGGTGGTGAAAGACTGTGAGGAGGGCTTTCACTGTGTGTCTTCCCTGCAGAAATGTCTGTTCAGGGTCTTTCCAAAAGCCTGACATTTTAATGTGCCTCTGTTTCCGTTGCTCTTTCCTTTTGCCTGAACTTGTTCACTCTTCTGCCTCTATCTTTGACCCTTGGTCCCTCACCCTGAAATTCTTCTCCTTCTCCCAGGATCTGGCTAAGTGCTCTTCAGTCACAAGTATCCATGTAAATGCCGCCTCCACCAGGGAGTCTTCTCTGGTAGCCCTGGGCTATCAGGATCGGTGCTTTCTACTGAGTTCCCATGAGAAACAGCCCCCCCCCAAGTCAGGACACGTATCCAAGTGTTTTACAGTTGTGTTTACATGCACACCCCTCCCACTAACACACACAGACACCTCTGGACTGTGGATTCAAGGGGATGGATTTTCTGCTCCATTAACCAAGCACAGTGTCTGGCATATGGAAGGCTCTCGAAGTTGATGGTAACAAGCTAATTCTGTGGTTCCAGATATTTTTCATTAAGAGGACTTCTTACATCAAGTATTACACAAATCTTCACCTGATAGAAATTATATTTTCATATGTATGTCAATTGAGACGATCTGTGACAAAACAGCTAAGCTTTAAGTGAATGTGTTTGGTTTTAGTCCCAGTGGCAGCTGCAGTGCCTGAGGTCTGGCTGGGAATGCTAGGCAGTATCCTCGCCTCCGAGCAGGCCCTCATCCCATAGTTTGGAAACACCACCCATTTTATCAATGTGGAAGTTGTCCCAAAGGTGGTTGTGGTCTGAATGCGAAGTGCCTGCCGTTGACTCACAGGGTTGAGTGCTTGGTCCCCAGCTGGTGGTGCTGTTGGGGAAGGTCGTGGACCTTTAGGAGGTGAAGCCTAGCTGGAGGAAGTGAGTCACCGGGGGGCACGTTTTGACGTTTAGTGGCCCAGCCGCCCATCCCGTTTGCTGCCTTCTCCCTGACTGCAGATTGGCAGCACCCGTCACTTAACCTTCCTGCCGCCATCTGCCCTCTGTCCCCACTATAACGGACTGCGCCCCACAAACTGTGAGTCAGAGTAAACCCTCCCTCCTTCAACTTGCTTCTCGTCAGGCAGGAGAAAAGTAGCGACTAGGAAGGTGGAAAGCAAGTTGCTGTGTGATTTGGGCAGTTCCTGCAAAAACCCCACCCTGTGCTTTCCAAACGGTGTCTGGCTTTGCTGCTCCCCAATCCAGTCATGAGAACCGGGAAACACAGTGGCTGTGGCAACCAAGGCTGTCAGTCTCCACCTCTTTCTTTCTTCCCAGGCCTTCCATGACCTAAATTTCCCAGGCTCCCTTGCAGGAAGGCAGGCAACTGCAGGGCTGAATAATGGCCAAAGGAATAGGGGGTGCGAGTCACTCACAACCCTGTCCACAGAAAGCATCTTGAGTGATACCGTCTTCTCTCTCAGCAGCCATGTGTTAAAGGTCATGACGTTCTAAGGCAGAAAAAGCCTCAATGTTCATGTCAACACTTTTAGGAGAGCACTGTGAGGGGCGTAAGTAAGGAACGAACCTTCACTGGGGTAAGCTGTCCAGTTATTTGCTCCTGGGCACAGCCTAGCTTGTCCTGACTGACACAGCTGACTCTTCAGTTGGACTCCATCCGCTTAAGGGGCCCTGATGCGAGCAGAGTTCAGACCCCAGTCCTGGGTGCTCTCACTGGTGCCCAGATGGGTGGGTGAGTCTCCTTGTCCCCCAGAACATTATAGCCCAGTGAGGAGGTTGAAGAGCAAAGAAAAGGCTCAGGCAAGAGATGCCAAGTTATGCTGCAAGGGAAAGGTGAGCGCCGACGAGCCAGGGGGAAAAAGCAGCATAAATACTTGAGCTTGGGAGTACACAGACCTGTTCCTCACCTGGCCACCTGAGTAACACTCCGTAAGTCCTTGGACCTCAGTGTTTTCATATGTAAAATTCATAATTGCCCAAAGTAGGGACTTTCTTCGGGCTGCTGGAAGAACCTGTGGGATGTGTCACAGGCTCTGCATCCTGAAGGTCTGGGTATCATTGTAGTCGTTGTCTTTCACGTCCTCCCAGCCCTGCATGTAGAAACCAGAGCTGTGAGAGGCTGTCCTAGTTAGCTTTCTGTTGCTGTGACAAAACACTGACCGAAACCAACTTGGGGAAGAAAGGGTTTACTTCACCTCACTCTTTCCACGTGACAGTTCATCACTGAGGGAAGCCAGGGAAGGAACTCAAGGCAGGAATCTGGAAGCAGAAGCAGAAGCAGAGACCACCGACGAACGTTGCTCCCAGACTTGCTCAGCCATCTTTCTTATACAGCCCAGGCCCACCTGCCCAGGAACAGCACTGTCCACAGTGGGCTGGGGCCTCCTACATCAACCAGCAATTAAGAAAATGCTCCAGAGACATGGACACAGGCCAGTCTGATGGAGGAAATTCCTCAGTTGAGGGTCCCTCTTCCCAGATGCATCAAGTTGGCAACTGAGGTTAACTAAGCAAAGGATGCTTTCCCACTGGGGAGGAAGACAATGGCCTGGGCACTGACTACTGTGTGGCTGCAGCTGGGATTGCTTCTATTTTTCCACATGAAGAAACTGGCTCAGATCTGTCACCCCCCGCCCCACCCCGAGACCGCCACTCACAGAGGAAGGCAGAAACTCAAACCCAGCTCAAGGCTTTCTTCCACAGGTGTCCATCTTCCAGGGAGGGCCCTCGGAACTCCAAACCAGGGGTGCTGGTGGTGGTAAAGGGATCCCTGAGCTCCCCAGTGCTTTCCCCAATATTTGAGCCAGAGGAGCGCTTCAGCTTGCGTGGCTCTGGCTGTAATGCTTCCAGCTCTTTCTTGCTGCCCTCCCTGCACACCTGTCTCCTGCTTTTCCCCTATGTCCCAGGCACACACCCACCTCAGGGCCTTTGCGCTTGCTATGCCTCCTATGTGGAGTGTTCTTCCCCCAGATAACCCTGGAGACTGATCCCTCTCCTTCATTCCTGGCTCTACTCAAATGTCACCCTCCAGAGAAGAGGGCTTGCTGCCTACCAGAGCCTCCCTCACTCTGTGTCGTTTTCTTACTTTTTTTTTTTTAATATTATATATATATTTTTAGAAGAAGCATATCATTACAGCTTTAACATACCTACTAATCACTGCCTTGTGCTTAATGTGTCCTGGATCAGGTCTGCTTTCTTATTTAAACTTTTTAAAATTTATTTTGTTTATTTTATATGTATGTATGTATTGCCTGCATGTATGTAAGTGCATCCACGTCGTGCAGTGCCTGTGGAGGACAGAAGAGGGAGTCATATCCCCTGGAACTAGAATTATAGATGGTGGCTAGCTGCTGGGATTCAAACCCAGGGCCTCTGCAAGAACAGCCAGTGCTCTTAACTGCTGAGCCATCTCTCCAGCCACTTCTGCTTCCTTCAAAGCAGAGATGCCTAGTCTGTGGTGTGTTGTGTTACTTCCTGTGTCTCTCACACCTAGAACAGCGTCACATGCCACAGAAATTTACTACATATTTTCTGAGTGAGGGAGTGGATGAAATGAAAAGTAAGTGAGCCAATTGTGGAAGGCTGTTGTCACTGTCATTAAACAGGTTCAGGGTCCCTCTTCTCCTCCCTGGTAACAGAAAAGTAGAAATGCCTGGGCTGCAGCTGGTGACGTAAAAAAAAAACAAAGAAACACAGGCACTCATTTCTGGCTGCGGAGGGTGCTTGGGTCTGCGGACAGCTTCCGTTCATGCCCCTGGCTATGGAGCCAGTCTACCCAGCTCACCACTACCTAGGATCAGTCCTCCTTTGTTATAGCCTAAAAATGACTCTTCCAAACTGGCATGGCCTAGAAATTAGGTGGGACTTGCATTTGCGTTTGAACATGATAGAGGGGCTCTGATGGCACAAAATTTGATACTCAAATCCAAAATTAATTTCCTTCCTCCCGCCCTCCCTCTTTCTCCCCACACCCCATTTAAAAACCAGGCTAGCTTGTGAGACCCAGGAATCCCCTTGTCTCCACCTCTCCCAGCACTGGGATTCCATGTCCACCACCAGTCTTGGCTTTTTGTTTTTGTTTTTGAGACAGGTCTCACTACATAGCCTTGGCTAGCCTGGAACTCACTATGTAGACCAGGCTGGTGTGGGACTCATGGAGATCCACCTGCCTCTGCCTCCTGGGTGCTGGGATTTCAGTGGCGCACAGCCACTTGGGCTCAAGCTGTGCTTATCATGGGATCCAGGCTTCCAACTGGTTCTCATGTTTGCCAGGTCAGCACTTCAGGGACTGAGCCCTCTCCCCGCCGCCAAGGCTTTCCAAGGAGAGCTTCCTGGTTGGTCTGGTCTGAGAGGCTGGTGAGTCAGAGGCAACAGGGTGAGCTGCAGTTACCAGAGTTGCCAGTGGCTTCATGGGTAGTAATGAAGATGCTTTGCGACTGAGGGCGACATATGGAGAGGCTGAAGAAGAATTCTGCAGGCAACATGGGTCCCAGTCCAGGAAGAACCAGCAGTTGCTGCTCTCCAGGAAGTTCCTGCTCCGTCATAGAAAACAGAGACAAACAGGTTTCTATTAAATTAAATTTGAGGCAGCCTTACCCTCCTGTCTGGGGAAGGTCTGTGTTCTTTGGACCCCTGTGGCCAAGGAATGTCAACAACCTCACCTTACCAGCAGGACACTGGGGAACTGTAGCGGGCTTGCTGTGATCAAATTCTTCTGTCCCAGGCTTATCTAATTACGTGGTTTCTTTTCATTTTAACCAAAGCTGCACTGAACTATTGGCTCTTCGTGTCTAAATCAACCTGTGAGAAGATCATTTCCAGGACAGAGAAGGGACGCTCTATCACCCTGATAGACAAGACATCCTTTGCAGTGGCACATGGAGGCAAATTTCTTGCTAATCTCAGTCCCTTCTGTTTTCATGTCCATCATGCATTCCTGCAGGCAGTCTCTGTGCTCTGAGGAAGCTGAGGAGCCAGGAGACAGCTCTGTTCTCTGTACCAGTTCAATTTGATGATGTTTTCTAAGTACCTGCTAGGTACCAAGCCTCACCCCACTGAGGCTAGGAAGAAATATGTCAATAAACAGAGGGCATGGGTACAAGAGAGGAATGCTCCCATCTGCTGAGCGCCCTCAGATATGCGTATCTTCCATTGAATCCTAGTGGCAAATTTACGAAGCAAATCCTATGCAGCTGAGGGATGTGACGCCTGTATTCAGGTTCTGGAGGTCCATTCTAGAGCCCCCATTCTTCCCAGGTGTGGTGGACAGCTGTCTCTGATAATGGCCTTTCCCCTTCCTGTTCAGTACCATAAGATAAAATAAACAGGGATAACCAAAGAAGCGTAGTACTGAAACAAGGAGAAAGAGGGTCCCCAGGAGGGCTCCTAGTCTCATTCATATAAGAATTTAAAAATGGACCCAAATGGAAGCTTTTGCAATTTTATTAGAATCTTAAAGAAAAATCCTCAGGGCAGGCGAGCTGGTCATCTTGGCAGCTGCCCTGAGGAGGTGAATAGTGGGAAGAAGGAAAGAAAGCCCTGGAGCCGTGCAGGTTTAGAGCCTGCATGGAGGTCAGACATGTGGCTGATTCACAGCCACATGGCTGGGAGAAGGAAGCTTTAGAGAAAAGGTGAAGAAATACAAGATGGTAGGGGCAGCCCAAAGCCTTAAAGAAAGCATGTTTAGTAAGAAAGGCATGAAGAAAACAAGAAATTACACTTTCCTGAAGAAGGAAGGTGGACAGACTTGTGGAGACCTACATGACCATGGCTGGTCTGGAAGTTCTGCAGGGGTCTGAGCTAGTTCCAGACAGGAAATATTCACTACCTTATTAACACACTAGGTATTCTGCCCATCTATTTAGCATAACTTAAGGTGACCCTGCTTTCCTGGGAGTGGTTCTATCACCAGGTAATTGACCAGTGAGACTGGAAAAGTAGGTCCTCCGACAGATAGTGTAAGACAATTTTATAGTCTGGACTAGTTCAATTTATGGGGCTTTTTGATATTCTCACAGTACTTGTACATTAAAACTATAAAACAGTTTGGCAAAAACAAAAGACAAATACAAATATATCCTGTTTTCGTGGATTTTGTATTGTTAATATGGTATGTTGATCAGAATTCTCTAGATCCAATAGGAATAGATAGATAGATAGAAGATAGATAGATAGGTAGATAGATTAGATAGATAGATAGATAGATAGATAGATAGATAGATAGATAGATAGATAGATAGATAGATAGATAGATAGATATAGATAGATAGATAGATGATAGATAGATAGATAGATAGATGATAGATAAGTAGATGCTAGATGATTGACAAATGATGGATGTATAGATAATCAATAGATAGATAATAAATATAGTTATAAACTATCACTATGAATGGTAGAGAAATATGAGAAAGGACTCATTAAGGGAACTGGCTCATGGGGGTAACAGAGGCAAAGCAATGCCTTGATAGGCCCCCTGCAAGCTGGAGTCTTCTGGATGCCAGAACCAGACTCAGTCTAAGTCCAAAGGCATCAGATCCAGACAGCCAATGGTATAGCTCTCAGAGGCCAGGAGCCTGAGCACCTTGGAAGCCACAGCATAATTTCTGCAATGTACAGTCAAGGATCCCAGAGCTCTGATAGCCAAAGACACAAGAGTGTCTGGCCTCCAAGAGAGAAATGGTAATCCTTTCCTTCCATTTTCTGTCCTCTCTGAGCCCCCAAGCAACTGAACAGTGTAAAGAACAGATCTTCTCCACTCCATCTACCCACACCCACACCACTGTCCTCTGGAAACACCTCACAGGCACACCCAGAAGAGCACTCTCGCTATTCCTGCAACAAAAATTAACCATCACAGATGAAAGTCCTCCCCAGGGATGTACAGTCAGTTAAATGCCTACCAGAATCTCAGCTGGGGTTTCTTGCAGGAATGAGCAACTTAAAAACATATTTCCAAGATTCATATGGAGATGTAGAGACCAGAAGAGCCCAAACAAACCTTCAAGACACAATGTCAGGAAGATTGTTTCTCCTGATTTGAAAATTGCTACAAAATTCCAGCAATCAACACAAGGTCTTTAGAGCCCCAAATTCATGCCAATAAATAGTAGAAGGTGTTGGGTGCCCGGGGGTGGCAGAGTGAGCAAGGAGAGCTACTGTTTAATGGGCACAGAGGTCCAATTTTGCAAGATAATGATAGAGCTCTGGCGGTGGACAATAGCACACAGTCAATCCCACCAAATGTTTCACCTAAATGCCCCCAAATAAATGGAAAACTATATAGAAATCAAAACTATGGAAGTATGGGCATAAGGGTAGAGGTACAGATCGACGGAATAGAATTGAGAGTCCAAAAATGAACTCTTACATTGGCGATCATTTTATCTTTGACAAGTGTGCCTACGACATTATGGAGAAATAGTAGTCTTTCCAACATAGGACAACTGGAAATCCACGTGCAAGAGAGTGAATCTGAACCCTTACCTCACACCACAGAAAAAGATTAACTCAAGAAATATCAATGAGTTCCATGCAAGAGCCAAAACCATAAAATTCATAAAGAAAACACAGCTATCAATTGGTATGACCTTGGATTGTGTGGTGGTGTCTGAGATGACATTTGTAGGACAACCAATGAAAGGACAAATTAGTTAATTGTATGACACCAAAATGTATAAGCTTTTCTACATTAAAGGACACTAAAAAGAAAGTGAAAATACCATTCACAGGATGAGATTAAAGTTCTTGCACAGCACAGATCTGATAAGGGTCTAGTGTCCAGAATACATAAAGGATTCTTACAACTCAGCAACAATTAAAAATTTTAAAGCTAGGCAAATGATTTGAATAGACATTTCTTCAACAAAGACGTGCAAATGAATGACGACTGTCAGAAAAGGCGCTCAGCATCACCACTCATTAGGGAGTCATGTGATGAGCTGCTTGACACAGCAGTGGGAGAATGGCCATTATCCAAAAGACTGAGAATAGTAAGTGTTGGTGAGGATGTGACTGTAAATGCAGCAGCTCCTTTGGAAAACAGTTCAGCATTTCTTCAGAGAGTTAAGCATGACAGTGATCATGTGGCCCAGCAATGCTACTGTTAGGTGTATACCAAGAAAACTGACAGCCCAGGGTCATGCAAAAACTTCCCTGCAATATCCTTCCTACTAGCAGTTACAGTCCGGGACTGAAATGTCCCACACAGGCTCATGTGTTCGAACACCTGGTCCCAGCTGGTGCTGCTGTTTTGGGAGGTTATGGAAATATTGTTAGGTGTGGTCTAGCAGGAAGAAGTAGGTCACTGGGGACAGGTCCTTGGGGTATAGTGTCCCTGGCTGCTTCCTGCCTCCCTCTCTGCTTTCTGAACCACAAGTGTGAACGAGCACACTCTAGTAGTTGTGGCCACCATGGACAGAATGAGCCGTTCCAGCCTCAGGCTTTCTCTGTGATCGACTAAGTTGCCCAAAATTATGTGAACTAAAACACTCCTTCCCGTAGATTGCCTCTGTCAGGTATTTTGTCACAGCAACAATAAAAATAGCAGATACACCAAAGAGTGGAAGCACCTTCAATGCCATGGATGGATGGTGGATGGATGGATGGACGGACAGATAGAAGGATGGACAGATGGATGGATGGATGGATGGTGGGTAGGTGGACAGATGAACAGACAGAAGGATGGATGGATGGATGGATGGTTGGATGGATGGATGGATGGATGGTGGGTAGGTGGACAGATGAACAGACAGAAGGATGGATGGATGGTTGGATGGATGGATGGATGGACGGACAGATGGCTGGACAGAAGGATGGATGGATGGATGAGTAGATGGATGGATGGATGGACATATGGATAGGTAGATAGATAGATGGACAGACGAGTGGATAAAGGAGAGATGATGTATCCACAAGCAGAATGGCATCAACCATCAAAAGGAATGAAATTCCAATTCTCATCCCCATATTGATGAGCCTTGAGAGTAGGGTGCTGAGTGAAAGAAGCTGGACACAAAGACCACATATTATACAAGTTCATTTATAGGAAGTGTCCAGAGCAGGCAAATCTAGAGACACAAAGTACATGAGGGGAGGCAGAAGAAGGAACCTGGGTGGCACTGACAGGTACAGGGGTGATGCAAATGCTCTGAATTAGATGAGATAGTTACCCAGTGAGCTAAATATATTGAAATTTCCTGAAATGTGCACTTCCAAATAGTGACTTTTACGTGGCATGAGTTAGACCTCAATAACATTAACTCTAAGAGCAAACATATGAAATTAGGATGCAGTGTAACTGGGGCAGTGGTGGGTCACCCCAGGGGAGGACTACCGCAGTACAGGGACAGCAGGAGGCAGAATGGCTTCACACGAGGGGCCTAGGCTGAGTTTTGAAGAGTGAATAGGAGGTTATCAGATGAAACAGTCCAAGGAAAGAACTGCTCAGATGGGCCAGAGAGGGAGCAGCAAACTCCAGGAGAACCATAAGCAAGGTGGGGAGGGGTCAGCTGACCACAGCCCTACCATTCAGGCTCAGGTCTGTCTGCTCACCACAACTTTTTGCATATTGGTGATAGTACTTAATACTTAATTGTTCATGTGACATTGAGCAGGGCAGGGTGGGAAGGAACTGGGCCCCCCTCATTGTATCACAAAAGTCTTTACTTCTTGGAGGGAACCCTACTTCCTCAGGCCTGAGTGCACAGGGCCTGGGTGCAGGGAACCTTCCACATGGGAGGCAGTATTGACTTGCAAATGAGACACAATCATGGAGTCCAGAAGTTTCTAACCCAAGCCCATTGCTCATACAAGGTCAAGATCCCACTGTCCCCATACTCTAAAAGCTGCTCCTGCTGATCCAGCCAGGGCCAAAATATCTCCCACTTGCTCATGAAGAACACATTTGTCTCCTAAATGAACGCCAATCAGCAAAAGACCAGGAGCAACACGCAGGGGCATCACAATAAACCTCAGCCAGCCTGGCCCTGGGGCATGGAGGGAAGGCTGGGCAGGGCCCTGCTCAAGCTGGTTCTTTTTGGAGACAGGAGGCCCAAGAAATCCCACCCCCCTTGCTGATGCTTTGCCAAGTCTCCTATCCACACCAGAGCTGGGGGCCCAGGGGCTGGAGGTCTTGTAGCTCAGGAAGGCCAAAGTCCCACTGTGATAGCTAATCTTGGTTGTCAACATGACTGGATCTGAAACCGACTAAAATATGAGGGAAGCTTTGAGAGTTGGTAGCCTTGTGCCACTTCCTGTCACTCTCTCTGCCTCCTGTGAGTGATTGAAAACGTGAGCCTCAACTTTCTGCTCTGGCGGCCCCTGCCACCATATTCACTCACCTCTCTGGAACTGTACCCTTCCTTCTATGAGTGCCGTAGTCACGGTGTTTATCACAGCAGCTGAACTAATACAGGGACACACTACAGCTACAGAGAATACAGGACTCATACATAGCCCTGGACCCCATGCAGACTGTGATTTTTCCTGTATGTGTAGACCTGTGTTGAAGCTTAATTTATAAATTAGGACTAGTAAGAGATGAACAACAATAATGATGAATAAAATGAAACAATCATGACAGTATTCTCTATTAAGAGTTATTAAAACTTAAGAGATATTACTATTTTATTTACTTTATTATTCATTTTACGTAGATGAGTGTTTTGCCTGCATGTATGTAAATGCACCCATGTCATGCAGTACTCACAGAGGCCAGAAGAGGGCATCAGATCGCCTGGAACTAGAATTACAGGTGGTTGCTGACTGCCGTGTGGATGCTGGGAACTGAACTTAGGTAGAAGAGCTACCAGTGCTCCTAACTACTGAGCCATTTCTCTAGCCCCTATTATCACTATGCTTGTTGTTGTTTTGAGATAAAGTCACATGTAGTCACAGTTGGCCATGAACTGATCTTGCCTCTACCCCTCAAATATTGGATTACAGGCATATGCCACCACAACCAGCAGAATTGTTTATTTCTGTAATTTTCCATTTGCTAGTCTCAGACCTCGGCTGACCACAGGAAAACTTGTGAGAGGACAGCTAGAGGGTCAAGGTGCTGTAACAGGAGACACAGGCTGGAGTCCTGCAGTTCTGGTGCTGAGGATGAGGAGTTGCTAGGAGAGGAGGAACAGGAGTCTGGTAAGGGACAGACGCTCTACTCCAGAAGGAACTAACCCCTACCATACCCTGACATTAACTCAGCAAGTCAGGCATCAGAAATCAGACCTCCAGTACCAAAAGAAAATACTTATTATTTTAAGCCAAGTTTGCAGGCATCTGTCCCCAGGGGCAGTAGACCCAGAGATAGCCCCTTTTTCTAGCTCTGCTACAGGATTATATTTAATTTTTTCAGAGAGTCCAGTGCTTGCTGAGCATCTACCAAGTCTGGGCCTGAGTGGCTCCTTGTTCACCTCGTTGGCTTCTTGGACCACAGCAGCTCTGTGTGTGAAGCAGCCCAACGCCCAGGAGACAGATTGGAGGACAATACATACTCAAGGGGCTGGGGAGATGGCTCAGCAGATACAAGTGCTTGCTGTGCAAGTCTGACAACCTGAGTTCAATCACCAGAAGTCAGATTCAGTGTTACAGGTCAGTAATTACAGCACTTCTACAGCAAAACAGGAGGTGGAGATAGGAGCACTGGCTGGAGGCTTGCATACCACACAACAAGAGAGATTCTGCCTCAAAAACAAGGTGGAGGGAGAGAACTGACCCCTGAAAAGTTGTCCTTGGCCCCCTCTACATATATCCTGTGGCATGCATGCCCCCCATAAAATAAATACACACATATTCCCCCACAGGAAGCTCAGCATCCAAGAGGCCCATGGGCTCCACTGTGGGATGCACATCTGGGAGCTTTGGAAATGTGAAAGCCTCTACCTGCACCTAGCACATCTCTCCAGGGCAGGATATAGGAAGCTGAGCTGTGCTGTGCCTAATGTGTGGGTTGGGGCCAGCATCTGCTTCTCCATTATCTGCCTAGTCAATGTGGTCTATGTGGTAGACCTGCAGCTCTACATGGTCCAGTGAGTTGCAGGAACTCTCAACTGGACCCACAGCACTGGACAAAATTCCTACAAAGAAACCATGGATGGAAACCAGTGTCATGTGTGGAGCTGGAAAGACCATGAGAAAAACACAGCTGATGTTTCCTCTCCTCCAAGTAGGAGCTCGCGTTGTCCTAAGTAAAAACTCCCACAATCTGATCAGAAGCAACAGAGGCCAGTATGGGGGGTGCAGAATTCATGAAGGCAAAGGGCTAAATAGAGACTCAGCCACTATCACTAACACCAGCCATTCAGGCATCCCTATGAATGATTATTACCTGTGCCTTCTGGTATTACAGATTCTTTGATATAATAAGATACATTTGGGGAAGCTGGGAGATGTCTCAACAATAGGAGAGCTGAGCAACCATGAGGACCTGAGTTCAAATCCCTAACACCCATGTAAAAAGTCAGTCATGGCCACATGAGTGCCTGTAACCCCAGCATTGGAGGGAAGGGGGAATGACAGGCTGGGGCTTGCTGGTGGCCAGCTTACCTCCAGGTTCCATGAGAGACCTTGTGTTCTATTTCACGGCTCTACTGCTATGATAAACACCACTCCCCAAAGTAACTTGGGAGAGGAAAGGGTTTATTTGACTTATAGGTTGCAGTCCATCATCGAAGGAAGCCAAGGCAGGAACTCAAGGCAGGAACCTGGAGGCAGGAACCTGGAGGCAGGAACCGAACCAGAGATCACGGAAGAATGCTACTTACACTGGTTTATTCCAAGCTCGCATTCAGCTATCTTTCTTACGTAGCCCAGGCCCATCTGCCTGGGGATGGTACTGCCCACAGTGGACTGAGCCCTTCTACATCAACCAGCAATCAAGAAAGTCCCCACAGACAGGCCCAAGACCAATCTGATAGGGGACATTCCTCAACTGAGGTCCCTCTTCCCAGGTTTATCTAGGTTTCTGTCAAGCTGACAAAAAACTATGAGCCTCTGTCTCAGGAAATAAGGTGGAGAGTTGTAGAGCTGCACAACCCTCTCCTTCCCCCTCACCTCCTTACCCTCTACCGTCCTCTCCCATCTCCTTTCCTCTCCTCACCCTCACCTTTCTCTTGCTGCTTCCTCCTCCTCCTCTTCTCTTTCCCTTCCTCTCCCTCTTTACCTCTAATATTAGCAGTGTATCCATGGGGCACATAGTTGAAGTCCTAACCCCCAGGGTAATGGTTTCTGAAAATGAAGCCTTTGGGAGATGATTCATTTGTGAACACAGAGCCCTTGTGGATAAGATTAGTGGCCTGTATGCGGCCCCAGGGAGCTAACCCACTCTTTCTGTCACAGGAGAGCAAGCAAGTCAGGCTTTCTTAAACCATGAAACAGCCCTCATCAACACCAATCAGCATGTGCCTTACTCTTGGACTTCCCAACCTTTGTAACTATGAGAAATAAATTTTCACTGTTTATAACCTAGGCAGTCCATGGGATTTTTGTTGTAGCAGCCAGAATGGACTAATACAGGTATCTTCTCAGAACCCGGTCATGGACTCCATGTTTCACACTGGGATTTAATTCTTATAACTACCCTAAGGTCCAAAGGTCAGATACCACAGGAGCAGGAAACTGGAGACATAGCTATATAACCAACCAAGGTTACAACTGGTAAGAGACAGTGTGGCACAGAACTCAGGCCTGTGCCCTTCAAAGCACACTTGTGTTCCAGCTCCAGCTATGGCTTTTGGGAGCCTAGAGTTCAACTCACAGCTCAGACACTTCTGCTTTCTTCATCTTTAAGGAATCTATTTCACCTCCTTGGGCCTTAGTTTACTGTCTCTAATGTGAAGGTTCTGGCAACCAAGCAGGAGCATTCAAAGAAGGCTTTTCCCCTTGGCCACCTTTGATGCCACGCAAGTTCAGATGACATGGAGCCTTATAAAAACAAAGCCTAAAATTCCAAGGCTATATGCGGGCAGGATCATGGCTGTAAATCTTCAGGATGTCAACTCCAAGTCAAATACAGTTCATAAGAACACGGTTCAAATATCACAAGGTCGAAATGGTCTGAGCTTCCCAGTGTTTACAAACACAGCTTACTCGGTAAAGCCCTCTGATCCAGGCTGGCGGCAACACATCCAGGGGGCCCGTTTTAAAACGATCCCATTTAATTTGATGTGGCTCAAAGTCAGCTCTGCTGGAAATGTGCTACTCATTTTGGGCTTTTGTGTTTGGGAGGAAATGTGATTGAAGCTTAATCCAATTTCCTAACACCCAAAAACAGCTACGAGGAAAACAGGCAGGCACGAAGGAACAATGGCAGGAGTTGCCTCCCAAAAGGCTCACCAGGCCACTAACTTGACCTGTTGAAATATTCCATTCCTAAGGTTAGGCCTTAGACATGAGAGAAAGTCGGGCCAGGAAAACTGCTTGCAACAGGACAGGGAATCCCAGAGGCTGGTCAGTCAGCTTCACTTATCCTGCAGGAAGATGTTCCAGCTCTACCTGGCCACCAGGGATTTGCAATAGGTGTGTCTAAGCACTTGGTCTTAGAGCAGGGTGACAGGGTCAATAGCATGATCATTTGATGAGTAGTTCTTAAGCAAGTGCCTTGGTTTAGTAACTGTGCAGTTTCCCATTTCTCCCCAGGCCTGCCCACTGCTAGGCTGGTCAACCGAGGAGTCAAGTGAAGTCTGGTATTCGCTCCTTTTTTGTGGATTTCCTTGTAGGGCAGACTGTATTTCCCAAACTGGATAATACATGCCATTTTATATGCTCTCCTGGCTACAGCTGTGCCAACTCACAGCATCTTAACTACCAGTCGTTCAACTTACAATTTCCCTACCATATTGATGGTACAAAGACAGAAATATTTGTTAGAAACTGTACATGAGATCTTGAACTTTGATCTTTTCCTATCCTAGCAACATGCCTCGGGATATGCTTTTGCAGTTCTGAGCAGCAGCAGTGAGCCACAGCTCCTAATCGGCCAGAGGATCACAAGCATAAGCCATCAATGTTCCACCATGTCTGTGTTCTGATGGTGTTTGTGGGTTTGGGGTATTAAGTCTAATTTTGACTTGAAATATATTCAGCTTACAATGGTGCGATGGTCAGCTTTACTTGTCCACTTGATACAACCTAAAATCACCTGGGAAGAGCGTCTCAATGAGGACTTGTCTACATTGGGTTGGCCTGTGAGCATGCCTGTGGAGAGTATGTTAATTGACTGATGTGGGAAGACTCAACCCACTGTGAGTGGCACCACTCCCTAGGCAGGGGGTCCTGGATTATTTAAGAGCAGAGGAGCCAAGCTGAGCACAAGCAAGCAAAGGAAGTTACATGCACCCATGTCAAGTGGATGTGATGTGACCAGCTGTTGGAAGTTCCTGCCTTGACTTCCCCACAAGGACTGATTGTGAGCTAAAATAACCCCTTCTCCCTGAAGTTGTTTTTGTGAGGATATTTTATCTCATAAACAAAACTAGGACAAATGGTTTATTAGAACCTGACCAATCATAGGTCCAGGTTCATTGATATGTGACTCTGACTCTGAATGGGCTGGCTCTACAGTAGAGAATTTCTTATGACTTCTGAAAACTGGGTCATAAAAGGGAATATAGTTTCTACCTGGTTCTCCTGGGATACTTAGACTTGGAACACAACCATCATACTGTGGAAAACTCCAGTAGCCCTCTGAGAGGTCCACATAGGAGGAACCAGGTCCTAGGCCCATGACCACAGCTCAGACCCCAGCCATGTAAATGGAACATCTCCAAATGAGGTCTTCTAGCTCCCAACCAAATCACCCAGCTAATCATGGAACAAAATCAACTTGGTTTTTGCCCAGCAATACCTAAAATGCAGATTTACAAGCAAAATAATTGTGGTTACAAGTCAGTAAATTTGGGGATGACATGTTATAACTTGACAATAGACACCCAGACCGGTGTGATCTGTTCCAGTGAATGAAGCACAACAGGGAGACTGGTGGGAAAGAGACATCTCTGATGTGCTTTACACATAAGAATGTGAGAATCTGAGGTCTGGAGCTGCAGCAGCCTTTTCCCGGTCCTGAGGAGAGCTCTTAAGTACACTGAGGAAGATAAAGGGGACGGTGGAAAAGACTCTGCCATTTGTAGACATCACTGAGATGCAGAATTAGCAAAGCTCCCTTTACATCAGACGACAACCAATCATTGGTTCAGTCCAGGCAGAGGAAGATCTTTTCATCGTTGCAAGCACATCCCAATTCATGCACCGGCTACCATGCACCTTTCTATATACTTGAAAGAACAATCCTGAGAGAGAAATATTTTTAATATTTTATTATTATTTTTTTATGTGTATGGGTGTTTTGCTTGCATGTATGTAAGTGCACCACATGCATGCTATGCCCTACAGAGGCCAGAAGAGGGTGTCAGATCCCCTGGAACTAGACTTACAAATGATTGTTAACTGCCATGTGGGCACTGAGAATGGAAACCACGTCCTCTGGAAGAGCAGCTGATGCTCTTAACTGCTGAACCATCTCTCCATCTCCCTGAGAGATAAATATTAGTATAACTTTTTTTTCCTTCTCTTTCTTTTTCTTTTCTGCAGTGCTTTTGATTAAACCCAGGGCCTTGTACATGCTAGGCAAGCACTCTACCACTGAGCCCCAGCCCCAGTGCCACCTCATTTTGACTGATAAAAGGGGTACTTGATGAAGTTAAACAAATCCCCCAATGTCACTTAGCAGAAGTGGGAGAAGCAGAGTTGCCCCTAGGTCTGGCTCCCACAGTCTGAGTCCTAACACCACCCCTTATCTCCTTACTATTGACTATTGGCAGAGGAGTCAGGGCCCCAGGGCTGACCTCAGACCCCTCGCTAATCTCCGTGTGACTTTGAGAAGTTAGCTCACCTCTCCAAGCCCTTGCTCTCTTTAAGCTTCACAGGGTTCCTGAGAGCTCCAGGTTCCTTTTGATCACTATAGCGGAAATAATGTTGGGGTGCATGGCACAGGCATCTCTCCCTTACTGTAAACATTGTTAGAGGAACAAAGGGACTTGACCTAGGGAAGTCCTTGCTAGACAGGAAAGATTCTGCAAAGGGAGGGAGGAACAGGGCAAAGAGGTGATTGGAGGTCGCAGCTGAGACCTTGCACCAAGCCCAGAAACCTGGAGGGAGAACTAAGAATTTGGGGCCTGTGGGGCATCAGGCTCATGATCTGCTGTCATGAGTCCTTCGGAGAAGATAGACCTGATGTGTCCTGCAGCATCCAATATGGTGGCCACGAGTACCGGCATGGTGTCTCCTAAGTGGGGAGCTACTTGCAGGCCCCCAGGAGGTCGCTCACCCCCACCATCAACAAGCATATAGAGGCTCCCAAGTGCCTGGCATGGTGAGAGGAGACCAGGAGGAGAGCTGCCCAGCAGCAGAGATGCGTCATTTATGGCAACGCAGAGCTTTGTCCCTTTCACCTGTAGGGGGCGCATATAACTGTGACCCCATCAGACCTGCATCCTTCCTGTTTTCTCTTGCTACCTTGCGATGCTCACTGTTTGTAGTTTATCTTTGCATTGTGTGAAGTCCAGTCCCCAGGATGGCCGCGGTGAAAACTCACTTTGACAAGTGTCCAGCTGCGGGAGAGAAGAGTGAGCTGATGAAATGGCTTCTCCCCAGACCGCTGGAGACCCCTGGGTGCTTCAGTCAGGGAAATGGCCAAAGCAGCTTTTGGCCTAAGAACATCTGGAGGTGGGGAGAGGAGCTTTTGGGGAACGGCACAGTTCGAGGTACACAGACTGGACTGAGAGAGACATGAAGAAATTGTAAGACACCCGGACCTATAGCCACACAGAGAATAGCAAGGGACAGGCAGAGCCAAGGCAGCGTCCCCTTGCCCACTGTTCTCTTTCTGTGTTTTTACCTACCCATGGTCAACTACAGTCCCAACCAGTAAATGGAAAATTCCAGAAGCAAACGATACATCCATCTTTAAATTGCACACCGCTCTGGGTAATGTGATGGAGCCTCATGCTGTCCAGCTCCATCCAGGCCAGGACTTGAAGCATTCCCTCCTCTAGCTTCCCGCCACCCACCTGGTGGTCACTCATCTGGCTCAGATCAACTGCCAGGGTATCCTATCATGTATGTTGTGCCTGTTGCCACGTCACAGCCCTGTGTTATCCTGATGGCTTCCTCTCATCACACAGGCTCCATGTCATCTCAGATCCTCATGGACAAAGATGAGACTAGGGCAATGCTCTCAGCAGGAGAAACCACATAACTTGCTACATCATGGCATAGTTGTTTTAATATCCTACGTACAAATTAAAGTTTAGATAGGTGTGTGCACCTAGAAGATAGTCTGTGGAGGATTTGGTACTCTGGGGTTTCTGGGTAGCCATGGGCCTTGGGATATATCTCCCTCAGATGGGGGAATTGACTGCATCCAAACAGCAAGTTCTATCTGCCTCCATTACTGCTTAGTACCTGTTTTGGTCAGGAGCCATCACTCTCTGACCCTCAGTCTCCTCTTTTGCCAAGGGATAGATTGACAGGCTTGGATTGTGTAAGCCAGTGGAGATATTTGGAGCATCAAAGGGGATCATCAGTAAGCACGTGGCCCATAACAGCAGTGAGTGCCAGTCCCTGATCACAGAAAGGCCGATTTCACACGGCAGTGGATGTGTAAAAAATACCCTACTGTTCTACAGAAACGACAGCAAGCCACATCTTCTGCTGGAAGAGAGTATCATCTCTGAAGCAGCAAGCTGGACTCTGGCAGGCACAGAATCCCATTACCAGCCTTCTGAAAGGCACATGGAGAGAACACTCTCCTTGTGAGTGCCTTCCTCACTAGACCCAGATGTGTCTCAAGAGTGGTGGAACTGAAGAATTAGGCCAACCCAACACCACCCTCCCACTTGACTAGGAGAACCTAGCCAACCCCTAGCTTCTCAAGTCCTCCCATCTGGAAAGGGAGGATGCCTTTGGATTAGGGGCTCATTGTGAGACCTACAAGGCAGCTTAGGGATAGAGTTCCCCTGGTGACCTTCAATGCCAGGCAGTTAAGCATCCAAAGCCTCAGTTTCTTCATCTTCTAAGTGGGCACACTCTCCTCCTGTCTCACAACATTCAAAATTATCCATATCTGAAGAAGGAGCCTGTCTCTGCCAGGTTGCATCTGCAGGCTCTAGAAATAACCACAAAAAGTCACAGTAGGCATGGAGCCTCTGCAACTGGGCTTGAGAAGCCCTGGGTAAGATCACCCTTGAGAACAGCATGCACTGCTCAGCACAGAACAGTAGGAATCCCAGGCCCAGCCTGGGATAGATTTCTCTCTGGCAATCTGACAAGTCTATCCTCATGCCAAGTTACTGAACGATCTTGGGAATGCCAGGACTAAGATGTGACTGATTCTGGACCCTATGAACTCTCTCCCCTGGTCTTATTTGTTAGTGTAAAGTTGACAAGACCTTCCCAGCCTCCTTCCTGGATCATCACACAGCAGCTCTGGGAAATGCTCTGTGTGTGTGTGTGTGTGTGTGTGTGTGTGTGTGTGTGTGTAGTGTCCCTGCATTTGGAGACCAGAGGCCAACCTCAGCTGTCATTCTTTAGGGAACTGTCCACCTTGTTTTTCAAGACAGGCTTTCCCACTGGGACCTGGGGCTCACTGATTAGAGTAGGCTAGTTGATGCACTAGCTCCAGGGATCCACCTATCTCTGCCTCCTCTGTACTGAGACTGCTAGCACATGATGCTGTTATCCTTGGCTTTTTTTTAAGAGTGTAAAGATCTATTTTTCTTATTTTTAATTATGTGTATACATGTCTGTCTGTGTTTGAATATGTGCACGTGAGTACAGATGCCTCGGAGTTTAGAAGAGGATGTCAGATCCCCTGGATTTGGAGTTACAGGTGGGGCCCCTGAATATTTTTTAAATGGGCACTGGTAAGCAAACTAAGAGCTTCATGTTTATGCAGCAGACACTTTACTGACTAAGCTTTCTCACCAGCCTCCATGACTAGTTTTTTCCTCTCTATCAAACCATTTATACCCTCTAAGCAGTATCTGGGGTTAGCTGGGCACAAAGTAGACTCAGTTCATAAGTCATTGAGTTAAAGCAACTTGCGAATTAAGTCTCCAGTTTAAATAAACTCAGCAGTACAGAAGTCTGAGATTCCAAGGAGTCTGATAGATATTAAGCATTCATCTCATTGGTATTCTGTTTGCTTAAATGACAGCACCCTTGTAATGAATCAAGCTAGTTCCAAAGTAGATTAATAACCTCCCTGGCCCTCTACTGAAATAGCCAGGGGTGCCCTTCTGCTCCACCTCCTGGGCACAAATAAAAACATAATCCACACATAGAACTTCTTTTTACAAATTGCATTTCAAAGGTGGACGTGGTGGCACTTGGGAGGCAGAGACAGGTGGATCTCTGTGAGATCAAGGCCAGCCTGGTCTACATAGTAAGTTTCAGGCCAGCTGGGGCTACAAGGAGTCCCTGTCACAGAAAAACAAACAAAAAACAAAACAAAAGGCACTGCAGCTGGGCATCGTAATGCACATCTTAATCCCAGCAGTCTGCAGGCAGATCTCTGTGAATTCGAGGCCAACCTGGTTGATATAGTAAGTTTGAGGCCAGCCAGGACTATATAGTGAGACCCTGTCTCCAAAAAAAAGGGCATTGTATAAAGTTATATTATTGTCTAACTCAAGGAATAGTAGGACTGGTTTTCTTATTTTACTTGATAATATATGTCAGAGAGAGCCTTCCAGGTAAGTACACAGAAATCTGATTTGTAAAATGCAGATATTCCACAAAGCGTGAATAGGATAACCCATCCAACCTTCCTGTCCCCCAGTTCTCAGCTTGCTTCCAGGTCTCTGCCTCTACAAGCCTTGTCAGTAAACATCCTGTGTCTGTGTCATTACCTCCTGAGGTTTTCATTTCTGAGGGATGGGTTCCCACAAGTGGGCTTGCCTGATCAAAGAGAATGCATACTTCTCCACATTGATAAAGACGTACAGACTATTTTCCCAAGAGGTTGGGCAATTCAGAAGGACCCAGGGATTAAGCCACACAAGTAAAGCACAGCACAGAAAGATGCTCCCCTCCTCAGTCATTTTCCAATCCAAACTGGCCAGCCCTCAGGAGCAGAGCCTCCAGACAATGTGGAAGCAGGTAGATCAGGCTTGGGTCTCCACTGAGGGCCATGGGCAGGCAGATCACCGGACGCCACTGAGCTTGAATCACTGTCCACAGAAGGACCAAACTTAGCTCAAGTTCCTTCATAAGCACTTGGCTGGAAAAAATGCACAGAGGCCAGATGTACAGGGTGTCAGGTGCTGGACACAGTATTCTTTCTGCCTGCTGAAATGAAGCCTGGCCTGGCTGCTGGAGGGCTGCATAGGCTGTGGCTTTGAGCCACCTCAGTATACTTGTAAGGGTGGGGTCCATGCATGTGTCCTTAATTCCACACTGTATACCATGCTCTTTCCACAGCCTGCCACTCGGGCCCCCTTACTCCTCCCTCCCATCTCCACAGCGCCCTTCCAAAGGCTGGGCTATCGCCCTGTGTACCAGTCCTTGTCTCCTCTCTGCCTGGTTATAGAGCTGGTGCCCTATCTCAAGCCATAAAGATGCTAATAATAGCAGCCAGTGTTCTCCCAAGCTGAGCTCCTCATGTTTTCCTACAACTGCAGTGGCCACTGGTACTCTGCTGCACAGGGTCGGGGCTTGGCAGCAGACATAGAGTCCTTCATAGTCTTCTGCCTTGGCTGGTCATCTGTGTAAGACTCCCGTGGGAGAGCCTGAGCTGTCCTGGGTACACATGGGGAAGGTCCAGTGTTTTAAGCAACCCTGGGGACTACCCTGTCTTTCCAGGCTTGACCCCCGGCCCCCAAATCCCAAAGGCAGTCAGTTCTCAGCTACAGGTCCAGCCCCTTTAAGCCTTCAGGAAACGCGACCCTCCCACGCTCACTCATTCATCTGGTCTCTGGTTCTGCTGTCGTCTGGAGCCAACTTAGTGCCAGATGCTAGGGAAACAGATTTAAGCCAGTGTCTGCCTTGAAGACATTCAGAGAGGGGTGAGACACTACCCTGTGCTCTCTGCACTTCAGGTAGACCTTAGACTGGGGCCCATATTGTGTGCAGAAGGAGGCCTGAGTCTCCTCTGGAGAAGCTCATGTCCCGGTGGCCACTTCGCACTGCAACTGGCTGCTGCTGCCACCCAGAGATCTGAGAGTGTGCCCCGCTCTTCCACAGGGCCCCAGGCTCAGGAGGACCAAGGCTTCATGCTATGAGCTAGATTAGAATTACAGTCACGGCTACATCGGACATCTGCTCAGACCAATTCGTTATCATTAGGAAATGAATTCCTAATGAATTTCTGCAGCCATTAAGTCTGATTTACAGTAATGGTAATCACCCTTGGAGGCACATGCTCTATCCTCTTAATTAATAATCCTCACTATCAGAGAGCCTAACCATCAAGGGATGAAAAGCAGAAGGAAGCATCCCAGGGCCTACCCAGCCTCCTTACCTCACCTTGGGGGTGGAGAGAGGCCTTTCTGACCTGTGGAGAGGAGCTGGAGTCTATGCTGCCTCCTGAGGCAGCTCGCCCACCTCCTGGCCTTCTGGAACATCAGACAGTTGTGCCACAGACCCTGTACAGTCACGGCCAGCTCCTGAGGGTTAGGGCTAACTTCCCCACATTCACTCTGTGGCCTGCCTGCTCTTTCTGACCCCCAGCCTCACCCACACAGATCCCTGTCCATGATGCTGTCAAATCTGAGCAAGCTGCTCCCTGCTGATCCCTGCAGTGGTGCATGTGATGGCTCCAGTCACCACACCACACCCATTCTAAACCTCCCTTTTTCTCCCACCATCAGCACCCTGCCCACCAGATTTCCATCCTCTCCCTCACACCAGCCTGCACAGGCTCCCTCCCGTTCTTCCTTTGCCTTGCAAATGTCTGTACTCTGCTCTCATCATAGGCTACAACCGTAAGCACTCTGCACCAAGACATGTCTGCATCCGGGCAGGTAGGTGAGCACACCAACCAGTCACATGGGTGCTAATGGGAGACGGAGCCACTGTCATGTGTGAAACACAGAGGAGGCCAAGCAGAGAGCCTGATGAAAGGACACCTGAGCTGTGGGCTGAGGGGGACATTGTATAAGATTATTAGCGCAAAACCCACTACTTACTTGGAACTGGGTACTTTTTCTAGATTAGCTCACATGAATGACACATCGAGGCTGAGAGCTACGTATCCTCACCCCACATCACAGCTGAGAAGATCTGGGTGTAACAAGGTTGGATACGCCTGTGAGTGGCAGAGCTAGAGCCCAGCCTATGGATCTGCCCCAAGGTGCACAGGTTTTGACAAAGCCCTTTACTATGAAATAAATACACAAGCCCTGCCTGCATGTCACTGTGGCTCTGTCACACGTAGATGGTACCAGGCAGCTCCCTGGGGTCCACAGTGGAGGCTGCTCGGCTGGCCACACCCTGAGGGCTGCCAGATGCAGGATCTACCCATCATGTTTTCAGTGCCCCAGCAGACTGCATGGATAAGCAGCAGGGATCCAGTCCTCATCGTTCCAGAACCTGGAAGCTCAAGGTCAAGGGTCCAGCAAGCCCAGGTCCCGCTGGGGTCCTCTTTCCACCTTAAAGACGGCTGCCTTCTCGCTGTATCCTCATATGGTAGAGGGAGAAAATGAGCAAGCTCTCTGGCATGTCTTCTCAGAAGCACACTAGTCATCCTGTGGGACCCTCATCAGCTCATCTGACCTAACCACCTCCCAGAGGCCCCAGCTGTAAATACCACCTTCTGAGGACCAAGATGTAGATTTTGGAGGAACACAATTCAGTCCATGGGACCCACGAAGAGTGCTGGTGATATCCCAGAAGACATGCTAGCCAGAGGACAAGTCCCTAGGAGCAGAATGATGGCAGATGGAGGTTGCAACCATTTGCTGGATTCAAATCCTGGTGGACCCCTTCCAGTGCCATGATGCTGGGGGGCTCTCTGTGCCTCAGGTTTTCCTTTCTGAAAATGGAGATCTTACCAGCAGTCTGTCTGGAGCAGATGTTTGAAGGGTATTGGCATCTTGTTCAAAGGACTGAAATACACACTAGCAAGGGAAACAGCACACTAGCAAGGGATTTTATTCTAAAGCAAGTGTAGATACAGAGAGGAAACACTGCAAGGAGCAGTGGCCCTAAGTGCAATTTCCCCAAGCCCTTGTTCACTGCCTGGAGTTCCCTTTTGTTGCTCCAGGAGAAGGAGGACTTGGCTGCTGGGGTAGGATGTGGGTGGTTTTCCCTTTTTGATTGACAGGTTTGAGTTATGGACGCCTTGGTTCATTGTGCATGTCCTTTCCCATGCATCTGATTTTAAATATGCATGCCCAGTCATGCATAGGCATAAGATAGGGACTTTTCTCTAAAAGTTCAGAGGAAACAGTTTGCCCTTCTACACACGCACCCCAAACCAGGCCGGACTAGATCTATACACTGCCCTTAATTTCAGGAAGTATTCTAGAATTTGTTTGACCACAACTGGGGAGTTAGTAGGGGGATGCTAGGGAGCTATTAAGGCAGAGTGGCCAGGTGCTATGTTTGGAGAAGTGTGTGTGTGTGTGTGTGTGTGTGTGTGTGTGTGTGTGTGTAACTCAATGCAGGCAGGGGTCCTGGGTTGCTACATTATCCCTGAAAACTACCTGCCTCAGACAGCAATAGAACACAGAATCCTGGAAAGGATTAAATGAGTAAAATATCTGAATGCCCATGATAATTGTTTCGAAGGGTTCACTGGTATTATTTTTTTTAATTGAGCTTTTAAAATTTAATACGATATTTCCCACTCACATCCAACCCCCCTCTCTCATCCATACCCCCCCGCCCCACTTAACCCTATGTACTCTGCCATACATGCTGAGTCCTATTCATTCAGGGGTTTGTACCCAAATGTCCTTCACTGGAGTCTAGTCTGTCCATCCAGTGGTCCTATGTAAGTCACACTCTCCCTCACCCAGCAGCAATCAGTCTCCAATAGTTCTCAGTCTAGTGCTGGTCCACCACCTATTTCTCACGTCCCCTTTGGGCCCTTGTTTAATTGAGTTGACATGGATCCCACATTTTAGCAAGAACATTTACTCTCAACCAAAAACTTAGTAAAAATAGCTAGGGCCTAGGGGTTGAAAGATTCCGCCCGCCTGCACAGAACCATGCTGTCTCTAAGTTCAGGCACAAGCGTACCCATTTCTCTGTGTCACCAGTCTCAGCTACAACTCCCCCATGATGACACTCTCCAAGAGGCTTCGCTGACCCACACAGACCCATGTGGTGGGCACGAACCTCTGCAGCTTTGAACTTGCCTCTGCACTGAGGCTCTGCTGAGGCTGCACAGGACATCAGGTCATGAACTTTGGAAGCCAATTGTTGGATTGGAACTTGGCTGTCTACTCACTGGCTGCACAATGGTGGACAGATTTCTTTGACCTCTCTGTGCCCCATCTGTAAACCGGGATGCAGACAGAGGGCCTCCCTCCCTGGGACCCTGCTAGGATTATAGGGGCTAAAGCATACAAAGCTCTTAGAATAGTGCCCAGCTTGGGCCCATTCAAGAGCTCATTATTATTTACGAAGCTGTATGCCCTACTAATTCTGTCTTTATGTCCCCACTCCCCAGTGTGGCGACTGGGACTTAGTAGGCATTCAATAAATATTTGTTGAGCTGAATTATCCCCCTGAAAATGGAAACAGGACTTGGCTCACAAAGGGAGCGATCACTCATATTACATATTAGGCAATTTTTCCAGAGTGCATCAGGCCAAATATTGCGCATTCTTTATTGCAGTGAGGGCGGCGAGATTCATTAAAGGGTAGCGCGGTTTCATTAGAAACCCTTATTTTGGGAATTTTATAACTCAGCCACAAAAATTCACTCCAGGCAAAATGCTAACTTATGTCTGGAAGTAAATGGGTTTATTTTATAAATTTTTATGCATTTTCCACGCATAAACAAATGGCCAGATAAATCATCTTTAATGGAAGAACTGCAAGGGAAAACTTGATATTCTGGGGTAGGAGATAGAGCAGTGGGCCGGCCGCGTGGGGAGCTCACCCGGCTGGGATGTGGGCATCTGCACATTCACACAGTCTCTCCTTTGAGCCTACTCAGAGGTCTCTAGGAGAGCAACCAGCACAAACGACACTTTCAAATATCTTGAATGGACAGTGAGTTCTCCTATCACAGTCTCTCACCCTTTGACCTGCAATGTGATGCTTTCTGTGGTGTTATGATGCAGAGGAAGGGAGGGAGGAAAGAAGGAAGGAGGGAGGGAGGGAGGGAGGAGGAAGGAAGGAAGGAAGGAAGGAAGGAAGGAAGGAAGGAAGGAAGGAAGGAAGGAAGGAAGGAAGGAAGGAAAATTTGGATACAGGGACACAGAGAGAAATGGAAGAAAGTTTGGCTACAGAGGCAGAAATTGGAATGACAGCCACGTGCCGGGCACAGCTTACTATGTTGGCAGCCAGATCTGAAATCAACAGAAAAAGCTTCTCTGTGGAGTCCTCAGAGGGACCACGGCCTCTGCAGACATCTTGGCCTTGTCCATCTTTGTTGTGTTGAGCTTAATTTGTGGTCAGCTGTATCAGCAGCCACAGAGGAAACTGAGGCAAGCTGAAGTCAGGGGTTATTCAGTGGGAGTGCTGGGTCCCGGGCCTCTCATGTCCCTCCCTCTTCATTTCTGTAGCTGTGTGTTCCAGGCCTCCACTCCTAGCTCAGCCTCCTGCTGGTCCAGAGGGTCTCACAAATGGCCCTGTATCCTTGCCACAGCCCTTGGC
The DNA here is from genome assembly GCF_000622305.1 of Nannospalax galili. NCBI lineage: Eukaryota > Metazoa > Chordata > Mammalia > Rodentia > Spalacidae > Nannospalax > Nannospalax galili. The sequence goes on along the minus strand of NW_008338348.1, from coordinate 561,396 downwards.
TTTCCTCCTTGCTCCCTATCTTTACTTGCCCTCTGCCTCAGGATGGCACTAAGCGGCGTGCATTCTCACTACCACACATCCCAGCCCAGCCCAGCTGCCTTGCAGTTGGCAACACCATCTATCACGCAGCCTTTCACTGTAACCGTGTTGAATGTCATGTGCAATTTTATTGAACGTCTGGTAGTTTACCCTTGTTGCTGTGTGATCCATGAGCTGCCCTGCCCAGCATGCAGAGGAGGGCTCCTCTGAATATCAATAGCCCAGAAAAGAGTCAAATCCAGAACTCAAAGTGTGTTTTCCATGGAGTGGCACCGCTCTGGTACCATCCTGCAGTGAAGACACTGAGGTAGAATCTGGCAAGTCCTGCTACGTTTCCAAAGCGGCATCTATGAGCTGTGGCATGGCAGGGGGAGACCAGAATCTGCGTGAAGGACAGTGTGGCCTCACTGTCGCTGTCGGTGATGCTTGTCAACTTGATGCACTAGGGAACAGGGAACCACAATTGGGGAATTTCCTCTATCAGACTGGCCTGTGACCATGTCCTTGAGGCATTTTCTTGACTGTTGAGTGATGTGGGAGGGCCCAGCCCACTGTGGGTGGTGCCACCCCTGGGCAGGTGGGCCTGTGTTGCATAAGAAAGCAGGCTGAGCAGGGGCCAGGGTAACAAGCCAGTAAGCAGTGTTCCTCTATGGCCTGTGCTCCAGCTCCTGCCTCCAGTTCCTGCCCTGAGTTCCCTCAGTGTATGACCTGGGATTTGTGAGAAAAAATAAACCCTTTCCTCCCCCAGTTGCTTTGGTCAAGGTGTTTGTTACAGCAACAGAGAAGCTAACTAGGACTGCTTCCCTCTCTGAGCCTGCATCATCTGGATGAGGAGGGCATACACAACCCCAGAGAGGTTTCTTCAATCCCTTGTGTGCGGGACCTTGTGTGAGTCCCTTCAGTTTTGTTAGCATATATATATATATATGGGGCTGGCTATATATATAGAGAGAGAGGGCTCAGTGGCTACGAGCACTGGCTGCTTTTGCAGAGAATCCACATTCGACTCCCAGCATCCACATGGCAGCTAACAACTGTTTATAACTCCAGTTCCAGGGGATCCACTGCCCTCTTCTGACCTCTTCAGGCATTGCACAACAGGGGCACACTTACATTCAGACAATGCACTGATATACATAAAATAATTAAAATATTTAAATATATATTGCATTCGGCGGTGTATACGTGTGCATATGCATGCATGTGTGCATGTGTGTGTCAATCAAAGGTTAACTTGCAGGAGTCATTTCTCTCCTTCTACCACATGGGACCTAGGGATTGAACTCAGGTCATCAGGCTTGGCAGGAAGCACCTTTACCTCATGGGCCATCTTGCAGGACTGCAGTTCTTTTTTTAAATATTTTATTTATTTTTATTTTATGTGTATGGGTGTTATGCAGTCTTACAGTCCCTGACACCCTCACAACAAGCTGGCTGGTGTGGTAGGCAGCTTCCAATATGACCCCCAGTGATGCCACCTCCCACTATTTATGTCTTTGTGGAGTCATCTCCCTTGCAGAATCAGGGCTAGCCTTTGTGACCAATCAGAGATGGGCATGTGTGACTTCTGAAGTCAGGTCGCAGGCACCACCATCCTTTGCGAGGATAACTCAGTCTTGGACAGGCCAGAGGCCATGCCATGAGAACTCAGTCTTGTGAACTAGCTCACAATGAGAGGAACTGAGACCCACTCATCCCCACAAGTCACAGCCAACAAGAACCTACTGGCCCTGTGAATGAGCCACCTTGGATGTGGTGGGTGTGTCACCCCTCCAAGCCTTCAGATGAGACTACCACCTCACCACCTGTGAGATCTCTGGTGAGAAGGGCTCCCTAAGCCCTCCTGAGCTCTCTGAATGGAACACACTATGTCCCAGGAAATCTGTTGTTGTGCAGCTGTGGACGATTCCCAGTGGGCTGCAGCTGAGGCCTCCCAGGTCCCATCCTTCCTTCTTGCTGTCCTTTACCTCTTGGTTTTCCCTGCTCTGAGGTGACATGAGGTGACAGATTAAGAAAGATCGCTGCCACCTGTATTAGTTGTCTTTATGCTGCTATGATGAAACACCATGACCAAAAGCAACTTGTAGAAGAGTTTATTTTGGTTTACAGTCCCAGAGGGATGGATCCATCATGGCGGGAGGCATGGCAGCAGGAACAGGAAGTGGCAAAGACAGCGAGCAGAAAGCAGAGCAAGGTGACAAACCCTCAAAGCCTACCCCTGGTGATGCACTTCCTCCAGTGAGGCTCCACCTCCTAAAGGTTCCATAACCTCCCAAGCAGTGCTATCAACTGGAGACCAAGTGTACAATACATGAGCCTGTAAGAGACATTTCTCATTCAAACCACCATGTCAACTGAGCTTTAGGAAATCCAGCAGAAAGATTTTGGCCACTGTCAGTAAGTCAGACACTGGCAGGAAAGTATGGTCCTCTGGCATGCCCCAGACAAGAGGTGAGTTAGAAAGTAAGGAATCCCCAAGAAAATAAGACTCAGGCATGGGACAGCTCCCCTCTCCACTAGGAGAGTCTCCCCTCTTGGCTGACCCTGGTGAGTCCTGGACTTGCTCTGCTAAAGCAGAGTAAAAACTTCCCAGGGGTCTACAGGCTTAAAGTGATAGCAAAGCCATGTGTGAGCAAGCTAAGTGCAAGGAAAGCTTTTCTAGTGAGCAGAAACAGAGCTGTGGCTGGAGCCCTGGGGGGCCCAGCAGGGAGGGAACCACTTTGAAAGTGGAGCCAGGGAAAGGATGAAGAGGCCCAGAGGTAGAACTAGGCCAGGGTAGTTCAAGAAGCTAAGGAACAGAGCTTGAAACAAACCATGGGGCTGGAGAGGCATCAGTCTGTTAAGTGTTTGTCTGAGCAAATACAAGGACCTGAGTTCAATCCCCAAAGCCCACATAAAACAGTTGGCCATGGTGGCATACACCAGTAATCCCAGCACTGGGGAGGCAGACCCTGGGGCTCACTGGCTAGCCAGCCTCAACAAATCAGGGAGTTCCAGGTAAAAGTGAGAGACCCTGTCTCAAACAAAACCAAGGTGTGCTGGGCACAATGGTGTACGCCTTTAATGCCAGCACTTGGGAGGCAGAGGCAGGCGGACCTCTGTGAGTTCAAGGCCAACCTGGTCTACGTAGTGAGTTCCAGGTCCGCTGGAGCTACAGGGAGACCCTGTCTCAAACAACAAAAAGGAAAACAAAGTGGATGACTCCTGAGGAACGTGAGCACCCGAGGTTGGACTCTGTCCTCCATGTGTACCTGTACATATGTGTCCCCACAGACACATATACATGTAAATACACATGGACATGTACACATGTGCAGGCACACAGAGAGAGAGAGACAAAGAGAGTGAGCGATTAAGTCACACAGGAGGAAGGGAGCTCCAACTGAAGAAAAGAAAGAAGGTAAGAAGGGAACGTCCCCCGAGGTACGGAAGGACTAGCTCCATTCTCAGCATTCTGCCCCTCTGGACCCACGCTACCTACATGGCCACCACCAGCCACGGTGACAAGGCAGCACACACCTTCCTGTAGGGAAGACATGGTCCCCTCTCCCCCTCTGTCTCTGTGTCCCAACAAGAACCATCTCTAGATGCTGCTGAATGAGCAGCTTCCTCAGAAAGACGGCGTCTGTCCTCAGCCTCATTTTCCCTTCCCAGTCTGCCTTTTGTCTCTGCCCACTTTGTCTTCGTGTGAACACTGAGCTTTCATTGAGCGTCCCCCAAAGAAGGGCTGTGCTGTGGTGGAGGCTCAGTGTGCAGAGATGTCCCAGAGGAAACGCACAGTCATCCTCGGAGAGTGAAGGACAATGAGGAGGGGTCTTATTACATAACCGAGGAGACAATGTCCTTTCTACTCTGTCTGGTTCACTTTTCACACTAAATTAATCTTAATAAGCATCTGCTTCGAGTAAAGGAAGTTTTGTGATAATTCAACCGTGACCTCTGTCAAAGTCCAAATGATTTCGCTTGAGTCCCTGGACCTGAGCGCCCCATTGAGATGGTCTTTATTTCATGATCATCATCATGTTAACATGAGTTGATTAATCCCATCAAGCTAAGTACACAGATCGGACGCAGCCCAGGGCTATGACATCATTAGCTCTGGGACTCCAGCAGGTAGGAACCCAGACTGGGCCGGTCAGCTTGTCCCATAGGTCATTTGATCAGTTGCCTTGTTTCTGAGAATTAAAAGCAGATTCTCCCTCTGGTTTGTTCTCTGGCTAAAAGCCCTAGGTAGAACTGTCCTAACAGTTGAGCCACGTGGGGAGAGGTTCTGAGCCTGTCCCCCCAGTACTGCCCCACGCCACTGCTCAGTTCACCAGCACTTAGAATCATTGTTCCATGGGTTTAATGGCCCCAGGATCTCTGCCAGCCTGTCCCTGTCCTCTGGTTACTATCGAGCACTCTTCCTCCTCATGGGTCTACTTTTTCCAGAGCAGAAGCACTACCATCCTGGACACGGGCCTCTGTGAGGTCTGCAATCCTCCATGTAGTCCCTTCCCTCTCTCTCTGCTTCTGCTTCTCTTCCTTTACCAACAGTCGGCCTGTGGGGAAAGCCAGTCAGGGAAGTCTACGACTTTTTCTGGTTTTATTTTTGTTATTGCTTGAGACAGTCTCCCCAGCTGGCCTGGAACTCACTACGTAGACTAGCCGGGCCACAGCCTCACAGAGATCAGCCTGCTTCTGCCTTCTGGGTCCTAACCATCTCTGCTACTCTGTCTTAACTTAGTGTGTCTCAAAATGGGATTTCAGGGCTGGGGAGATGGCTCAGTCGGTAACATGCTGACCAGGCAAGCAGGAGTACCTGAGTTCAAGTACCCAATCCACTCAGAGCTGAGTACACTAATGAGATGGCTTAGAAGGTAAGAAACCCTTGCTATGCAAGCCTGATGACCTGAGTTCAATCCCTGGAACCCACAGTGGGAGGAAAGACTCCTGAAGGTTATTCTCTGACTTCCACACGTGCACTACATGTGCCTGCACTCATACCCACAATCATACACACCCCACAATAACAACAACAATAATATTTTAAACACTTAAAAACTCGGTACAACAGCATGTGTCTCTAATCCCAGAACCAGGGAAGTGATTCAGGTGGATCCCTGGAGCTCACTCACTGACCAACCAACCAGCTTGGCCATATCCATGAGTTCTAGGCTCAGTGAGAAAACTTGTCTCCACCTTATGGTAGAGAGTGACTCAAGAGGGTGCCTGATGTCAACCTCTGGCCTCCACATGCATGTACACCCACATGCACACATACACACACAGACATGTATATACAACAGAGAGAGAGAGAGAGAAACAGAAACAGAGAGAGACAGGGAGGCAGAGAGAGATGGAGAGAGAGGGAGATAGAGACAGTGAGAGACAGAGAGGGAGGATTACAACATAAGCAAATTCACACCTTGGAATTCATAAGGAGCCATCTCAGATCTGCTAAACTGAAGCTCTGGGCCCAGGGCCAAAAAGCATGAATAATCAGTCTTCAGGGTTTTGTCCTATTAGTGACTCCCAAAGAGGCTCACGTCCTCATCCCAGGAACTTGCAAGCACGTTCAGTCACATGGCAAAAGACCTTCTCCAATGTGGTGGTGTGTAGGTGTGGAGAGGGGAAGGCATCCTGAGTTAACTACAAAGGCCCAGCAGATCCCTGTCCTCAAGACAGAGAGGTGGGAGAGCCAGAGTCAGAGAGAGAAGGTGCAAGGGTGGAGGACCAGGTCAGAGAGGAGAAACTACTGGCTTCAGAGGTGGAGAAATGGAACCCCAAGCCAAGGAGTGTGAGCAGCTTCTAGGAGCTAGGAGGAAGGGATGAATCATCTCCCTGGTACCTCTGGAAGGAAGGCTATGCTTCCCCTGCATTGATGTTAACCTAGAGGGAAGACTGCTGGGATTAAAGGCATGTACCACCATGCCTGGCTCTTCTTAACATCTTAAGGATCATGCTGTTTTTGAGGAATATGCTGTTTTCAGTTTCACTCCAGATATAAAGACAGAACTAATTTGGCCTTTGCTGCAATGGGGATTGTGGCTGGAAAACTGCTGTTCAGTGCAGACTGAGTTCTTTCAAGTTTTCTGTAGATACACAGGTACTCATACACACACACACAAGTGCACACACACTCATACACAGAAGTCACACACATGCTCATATATATACAAATGTGCATACATACTCATATACACACAAAAGTTGCATACAACACACTCCTATACACACGTCTCATACACAAATGTACACACTCAAATACATATACAAATTGCACACACACTCATAGACACACTCAAATGGGTGCACACACATATGTACACACCAGCATCACAAAATGAAGTTGGGTAGAGGGATAGGAAAGTTGGGAGCCACAAAAATCAAGCTTCTCAGAGTGACCCTGTCTGATGACTTCAGGCCCACACCCTACCAAGGCCTTTGCGATCGCTTCATGCCCACTATACACACAGCCTGGCACAGAGCTTCAAACACAAATATCCTGCAGGAGGAGGCGTATCAGCAGATTGGCTTCCTCCTCCCTGGTTGCAGCAAGCCATGCAGGAGGCCTGCCCAGGGGTGCCGGAGAGCACCACCTCCCTGGGGGTCACGGCAACGCATCTGCCCTCCTGGGCCTCAGGCTTCCCACTTAGGGAAGGGGAACGTCAGATGTAGCACTGAGCAGAGAGCCCCGTGGGAAGGCCCCCCAGCATGTTCTCTGAGCACAGAGCTGAAAGCAACTGCATCAACAGATCTCAGACCAAAACTGGCATATTCTCTTCTTAACTTGACTGTGTCAGGAATTTTGTTATAGTGAAACTAACACATATAATAACATGTAATAACAATGAACTATGTGGTAACAATGAAATTATAACCTATAGTTATAACATACACAGTTTTACCAACATACATAACACATTAAGGCAGTGTTTATTACTGGACATATTTCATAATATTATTAATTTAATAAGATAATCTAAAAATGTTTACATTTGTATGTAGCTAAAAACACAGTCTCAAAAATTAAAAAAAAATTAAAAGCTGGCATGGTGGTACATGCATTTGATCAAAGTACTCAGGAGGCAGAGGCAGGGGAATCCCTCTGAGATATAAGCCAGCTTGGTCTATATAGGGGGTTTCAGGTCAGTTGGGGCTACAGAGAGACCCTGTCTAAAAAAAAAGTAAAAAAATAATAATAAGTGAGACAAAAGGAGAAACAATTGAGTCCGTGAAGGTGTGAGAGATTTTAGTTCACCTCTGTGTCTCTGAAAGGAGACCAAAGTTTGACAAAGACATCAGAGATTTGAGCATAACTAAGAAATTTGGGCCAATGAAAATATAGGAAGCAGTGTAACCAATAACTTCACAGTATTTATTCTTTCAAAGAGCACGTGAAATATTTACCAAATAAACCACAGTTTGTGCCACAGAGCAAGTCTGGACATAACTAGGAATCCTTAAGTAGGTGGAAATTAAGACATAAATAATTCATGACTTAAAAAAAAACCAAAGTGGACATTTAAAAACATATTGAGCAACTGATAATAAAATAAATGCCATATAACAACGTGCAGGATACAGCTCATGTGTTCAGAGTGTGCAGGGAAACTTAGAACATACTTTTAAAGATTATTTTATTCTTAATTATGTGTATATGAGCATGTCTGTGTGTGGGTGTGTGCACATGAGGGCAAATGCCCTCAGAGGCTGGAAAAGGACTTTGGATCCCCTGGAGCTACCTGACATGGGTGCTGGGAACTGAACTTGTGTCCTCTGTGAAAGCAGCAAGCTCTCTTAACCACTGGGCCATCTCTCCATCCCCTTATAATATAAATTTAAGTGCAAATATTAGGAAAGAAGAAAATCTAAGCATGTGTTCTCTAAATCAGGAATCAGCTAACGCCCCTGCCAGTCAAAGGCCAGCACTTTATAGGTAACGTTAATTGGAATACACCCATTTGTTTATGTATTTATTATTTGTGTGCAATTTTACTGTAACACCAGAATTGGACAAGTATAAAAGACTGGCCCTTCACTGGAAAAGTCTGCCAACCTTTGATGTAAGTTTACAGGTCCCAAACTGTGCTTGGGGCTGGTGGTCAGCTTTAGTGATAGAACACTTGCCCAGCACAACGGAGGCCATGCACTTGATCTCCCGCACCACAGAACACAACAAACTAGGGGTTTTTGTGTGGTGACTATCAGGGCATTTAATTTAAAACAAAGTTGCTGCTGTAATTCAGTGGCCAGAAGGAAATTCTTTCACTATTGGCACTGATCAATCGAATATCCATAGGAAGATAACTGAGTTATTTGGCCCCTGTCTCATACCATACACAGAAACAGATTCCAGGTAATCTTAAGCCAAAATGAGAGAGAAAAAAAAAGAGATTTTTGAAGATTAAAGAAAGAATTTTTGTGAGCTCAGGCTAGGTAAGCATTTATCAATGTCCACTTGAACATTTATTTTCCTAGAAAAACGAGAACTTCACATAACCATGCGTCCATGAGTGTTCCCAGCATAACTCCACAACAGCCAGAAGCCAGAAACTCAGGCATCTTCTGTCCCAGGGATGCTAAACCAACGGTGGCCTTTCCATGCCACAGGAAACTCAGCCGGAAAAAGGAGCAAATGGCAGGTTCCCAAGGCAATTCATCTCAAGGGATTTGTGCTGAATGAAAGGGCCACTCCCTGAAACACAGAGTCTGCATGCTTCAATCATGGGACATTCTTGAAATGACAAAATTGTAAGCATGAAGAATAGATTTAGTGGCAACAAGGGACACAGTATGGAGTGAGAGTAGATGTGTTTAGAAAAGGACAAGAGGAATGGGGGCAGGGTGTCTGTATGCTGACTGGAATTACATTAATGTTGCTTAGAAACACACACACACACACACACACACACACACAAAGAATGTAGGTATATCTGAGGAGGTTTGAATAAGGTGGTGGGTTGTATCCAAGTTAATTTCCACTGTGAGGAAAAGTGAATAAAGGCTGCTGACCGCCCTGTGCTGTTCTTTACAAGCACATGAATCCGCAGTGGTCTTTGATGTGCATCTGGTGAGGTCAGGTGGTGTGCTGACTCTGTCATCTACCCACTGGGTGACCTTGGGCAGGTCATCACCCTAAAGCCACGTCCCCTCATCACTTATGATGGGCAGACTGTTATGGACCCTACTCTGTAGGGTGGTGGCAAAGATATAGTCACTGAGCCTAGTACCCTGGCCTTGAATCCTGGACAGTGTAAAACTTTCATAATATCACCTTAAGCAAAACTGTCATGGTTACAAATAGGGAGAGATGTTGTGATCTAAGTCTCACCCCAAATTGATCCAGGACTCTGGTCCCTGAAACTGTCTTCTATTTGGTCGAAGGGGAGAGCATCAAAAATGAGAAACCTGGGGGTGGACACACTGGCTTTCTCCTCCTGACCTGGTGCTGTGTGTTGGGGGAGGGTGGAATCGAGAACAGGGAGGGGATGCAGCAGGACACAAAGGAGGAAGGGGGCAGGCTAAGAAAATCAAAGGGTCTGAGAAACAATCGTTTATGGGGCTATTGTGCTCCAGCCTAGACTATCCCCTGGGACTGAATAGATTCTCAGCCATGTCCACCCCACCCAGTAGGGTGCCTGGAGAGGTCATCTGGACTCAAGGATGTGACAGCTGTTCTGAACAGCTTTTTGCACCGCACATGTTGCAGATGTTGCCCACGATGGTTTTTGTAACTGGTGGTTGACTAGAGCTTTCTTTAGTCAGTCCACATTTTGTCTGTATCACTCTCACTGGACCAATCTGGACAACTCTTTCTTTGTGCCCACTGCCAGGGTGCAGAATAGCCCAGCTACTCAAAGATGATCCACAGAGAGGCAGGAACTACCGTGTCACATGTGGAGACTCATCCGAACGTGCAGCTGCTATCCCCAGCAAGACCTCCTGAGCCACTGCCTCTGACAGGATTGCCCCTCGAACTCCAAACTTCCAATCTCTTATCTCCACAGTGTTTGATGATAGGTGTGAGCCATTGCCCAGTGTTGCAATATTGCAGTTCAAACCAAGGGGCTTCGTGCACGCTAAGAAAGCACTCTGCCAAGGGAGTTGTGACCCTGGCCCCAGTCCTTTGGATTCTTGGGGAGGAAGCAAAGACTTGGAGAAGGTGAGGGGCTGGCTCAGAGTCACCACGCATGTCTGCATCCCAGTGAGAGCTAGCACTCAATCCCTCAAACTCCCAGACAAATGTCTTTAGTCTGAAGGCTTTGGGTAAGGAAAGGCAGGTCTGCATTTTGAAGCCCTCTGTCTTTGTCCTTGAGTGGTTCTGGTGACCTCTGTCAGTTCTTGGTTCAGAAACAGGTAAGAAGACAGTCATTTAACCCATAGACAGAAAATCCTCTCCTTGGGCCAGCAATGTGGCTCAGTAGTGCTTGCCACCAAGCTTGACATTCTGAGTTCAATCCCTGGAACCCACATGGTGGAAGGAGAGAACCGACTTCCTAAAAGTTGTCCTCTGACCTCCACATACATACCATGACACACACCCAATAATTAATTAATTAATTTAAAAATCCCTCATCCTCATGCAGAAGCCTCATAGCAGCTGCTCTGTCTTCGATGACCCAGGCCGCTCTGTGCCTCTGTTTTCCCTATTGGAAAAGAAGCACTTCTCTGGCAGTCAGTCACCGAGTACCTGCCCTGGAGCCAGGACTAGTGTCCAGGAGTCACTTGGATCACAATGGCTCAAAATTCAAGGAAGTGAAGGGTGGAGAGATGGCAACCTCAAGTTGCCTCTTCTGGAAGCATCTATTTGACCTCTTTGCCAAAGGAGGCCTTTAGGCTGTGGCCTTCTGAGAGTGCTCATCAGCACCAGATCAGAAATCTCCTAGCCCATCTTTCTCTTCCGGAAGAGGAAACTGAGGCCCAAGGAAGGACAGAGACTTCCTCAAGGACACAGCATCAGTAGTATCATGCTTTGGACGGAATGTGCCTCTCTCCAAATTCCTTTGTGAATGTCCTACCTCTCCCTGTGGTGGCATTTGTAGAAGGCATCTGTGGAGGTAGTCGGGCATGGATGACATCATGACACCCTGTGGCTGGGATCCTCACAGTGGGATTAAAGAGCTGGCATTCTCGCAAAGGTGTGAGGACGCAGCAAGGAAACAAACGCCTTCAAGCCCCGGTGAGAGCCCTCCCAGACGGAACCTCTCCAGACACGGGATGGACTGGCATCTTATTTCTCCCAGTCCTCAGTCTCCAGATCTGTGAGCATAAGTGTCCACTGCCCAAGCTGGCAGGCAAAGGTATTTCACGTCAGCAGCCTGAGGCAGTTACAGCAGGACTCCGCACCCTTTCTGGTACATTTTGTGCCCCACCCTTCCCCCAGGAGAAGACACCTTGAACCTGTGCTTGCTGAGCAAGGGAAGCACACAGCCTAAGTTCAAGGATCAGAGGTGTCGCCCCCTGGGGCAGGGCAAGGACAGGGCGTGGCCCAGAGTGGTCTGGGCCCAGGCAACATGCCTAGGACACCCAAACTGTTGCCTGGTTTTTCAACAAAAATGTTGGAGACCAGGAAGAATAGTTTTTGGCTCTACCAGGAGAAAAGGAAACTGCAAAGTCAAACCTAGTTAAGTGCTTAATTAAACACCCACAGGTGGTAGCACTGCGTCAACAGATTAAATTGCTCAATTAATTACGCCTAAAAATCTGAAGACAGGTGAAAATGATTTAAATTTTCTCACTTTGCAAGAATTTTCCAATATGCTCAGTCACTCCTAAGAATTCCCAATGATGGCAAATTAATGCTTTGTAGCCAAGTAAGAGCAAATTCAAAGTATTTTTTTAATCCTTTCAGAAATTTGGTAATAGAAGTGCTATCTAGAATGTGGAGATGTTGCTGTACTTTAAAGAGTTTGCTGTGGCGTGGGCTGTGGACTGGGTCCTCACAGCACAGGTATCTGAGGTATGCAAGTTAACTCAGTGTATCAGCTCAGGGATGGCACCAACCTGCCTTCTAGGCATCCTCTGGTATGTCACTTGGCATCGTTGAGCTTCTGTTATTTACTGTCCCTGAAATATCTAGGGAGGTCAATAACCTAACTGCACAAGCCTATGAGGGTCCAAAGCTCAAATGCCGGGGGAAGGAGATATAAAAGTCAAGTTGGCAGTGTAAAACTATCGATGGCACTAGAGACTGAACTTAGGATCCAGTCCTGGCTCACTTAACAACCAGTATCTGTTCTGACAAATGAATCGTTGGATGATTTTGTCATAAGGACATCATAGAATGTATCCTCAGTCAACTTCAAGTCCATTGCTGGAAAGGGCACCTGCCCCAACAAAGACCAAACATAGACAGCATAGCTCATCACACAGCTGGGTGACAGGACACAGACATAAACAGAGCACAGCTCCTGGGCTATGATGAAGAAACCGGACTGAACCAAGCCCAGAAGAAACCAAGACCAACGTGAGACAATAGAGAGCTCAGCCCCGCTGCCAGTACAGAACGGCAGGCCATTTTACAGTAAGCCTTTTAAAGGCAGGAGCACATTGAGGAAGAATAGGTGTGGTGTGAGAGAGTAACTCCAGGTCAGGGCGGGTGTAGCTCAGTTGGCAGGATGCTTGGTTAGCACGCACAGCGCCCTGAGTACCAACCTTCGATTGGCATAAGCCAGGTATGGTGGTGCATGCCTATAATCCCAGCACTTGTGAGTTGGGAGCAGGATTGGAAGTTCAAGGTCATCCTTGATAGCAAATTTTTTGCCAGTCTGGGCCAAAATAAATAAGTAAATAAATAAATAAATAAACAAACAAACAAATAGTATAGTAAGTACATAAATGAGTAAGGCAATCTGCTCTTCTCCAGGACACTGCAGCGTTCACAGTCTGACCTTTACCCTGGGTGTGCACGCAGTCTGACCTTTACCCCCGGGCAGCACAGGTTCACTCACACAAGCTTATCACCAAGAGTGGATGCTGGGTCATCACTAGGTGACAGGAATTTTTCAGCTCCATTGTAATCTGTAATCTAATGAAATCACCATTTTATACACCCTAGACTAAGTTCACTACTTAAATGTACTATCTTTAAAATTTCAACATAAATGAAAATTTAAAACTCCATAGGGTAAGTAGAATGTCAAAAAATTAAATCAGGCTCTGTTTGGGGCCAGGAAGCCATCCAGCCTGGGGACTGTTAGGTTCCTGGCAGGCTCCTAAAATGGTGGTGCAACTCGAAATATTCTAAAACAGCAAGTTGGAAAAGTCCTGTTGCCCACCGAGCTGAACTGCCCAGCCTGGATCATGGAAAGTTACCCAACCACCTGTCTTCTCAGTTCCTCTTCCATACAGGGACCGTTATTCCTAGCTCTGTGACTTGGGACGTCTCCATCAACCCACACAAGACATTGAGTGTCAAGAAGGAGAAATGGGTTGGTGTAAGCCAATGGAGCTTCTTAGGGCTGCAACATCCTGCTGCCCCTGCCACACCGTCTCTGTCTCCGTACCAGGCTGCACCTGGGGCCCTGTCTCTGTCCAGGGCTCTGACTCTAGATCCTGCTGCCCAGCAAGACTCATCGGGAGTTGCTGCACTTCAAAGTGTGTCTGAAGGTCCCTCTGTAAGTGATGAGGGTGGGGCTGCAGGAGGGCGAGACCATGCTGCCTGTCCTGTCCCTGCAGCATCATGGCTGGCTGGCCAGGCTCCTGTTTATCTCCTGGTCCTTTGGTGAGAGGCAGCTGCCCCCAAAATGGGCTAATAGTGAAAGTGTTTGTCCGTCCAAAGTTCAAGCCCAGGACATAAAAAAATCACAGGGTTTTCTGTTTGTAAATACAACTCATGCTCCACCCACCCCTTTGGCTAGTCTTCTCAGAGGACATTTGTGCCTGATTGGACTGGCTCAGTTTCAGGAGGATAGACGGGGAGCCTTGAAGGGAAGGAGGAAGGGGATTTTCAAACAGAGTTGATAGGGAGGAAAAAAGTGGGGTCCACCCATCACTCATCAAACTCCTTTTCCTGTCTCCTTTCCCTACCACCTCTGTCCTAGCTCCCATCAATCATACTTTGTCGTTACACACACACGCACACACACACCCCTCCCCAGCCTCCCCCCAATTTCTACCTCAGGAGCTCTTCTGAGGGCTTGCCAACTCCCCAGGGCTGGGTCTGCCATCCCACCGATGTTATGCACAGGATCTAGAGCCATAGTAGTCTGGCTGGACCACACGGTTTTCCCCTGAGCCAGGAGAGCAAGGCTTGAGGAAAGACAGGGTTACAAGGAGGGTCTTGCACGTACTCACCATCAGCTGAGAATTAAACCATCATCGTGGTCCCAGAAGAGACGGATAGCAGAACAGAGAGGGGCAGAGGCCAAGGAGGGCACTGGCTAGAACCCCTAACTGGCCTGACCAAGCTGGGAATCCCCATGAAGTAAAGCAGGTGTGGACTGTAGGGACTCTAGACTTCCCTGGCCTTGGGTCTGGATACCATCCCTGGGTGGGTGCAGAGGAGATCTTAACCCTTAGCTTTCACCCTGCTGATGACATTTTTGAGACAGGGTCTCCCTGTAGCCCCAGCTGTCCTGGATTCACTACGAGACCAGGCTGGCCTCCAACTCACAGAGATCCACCTGCCTCTGCCTCCCGAGTGCTGGGATTAAAGGCATATGCCACTATAGCTTTCTAAACTTCCAGGGCAGAGATTCTGCCAGTCCAGGTGCCCCCTGAAGAAGGCTGCAGATGTGAATCTCAAGAGTAGCGTGCACAGGACATGCATGCATTGCCAGCTGGGGGCCCCGGGCAGGGGCAGTCAGTACTGAAGATGAGCCTTGCCATGGACAGGGAAAATACTCCATTCTCTGTGCATGTTTCTCTGAAAGAAACAACGAGGTCCTGAGGGGAGGGCGGCTCTTTGTTCCTCCCAGTAGCCACATACCAGGAGGTCAGTGTATCATTGGCTGGAAAGGAATGGTGCCAGGCAGTGTTTGAAAGACCAGACTGCAAGGCATGGTGCCCTTCACTCGGTTTTGGAAGTAGGCTGCCTTGGGAGGGAGCCTGGGTCTACTGAGTGACCTTGGACTTATTACTTGGTATCTATGGGCCTGTTGTTCACACAAAAAGAGAGAAGATAATTTATAGCACGAGTTCACAGTTCAAACCTTAGGGAAGATGTTTCAGAATTCTGAGATTTCCTGATTTCAGAAAAAGATATTCCATGCATGTAACATCTGTCACTGAAACCCTCGCAGGGCCTGGAGCTGTACCACAGGCTGGCGCCTCTGCGATGAGTCACGCAGCAAAGAGGCTCAGTAAGGCCGACAACCAAAGGACCATAAATGACCTCACATCACTGTGGTCAGCGTTTGCCAACCAAATCAATAAAAAAATTCAAGTCAGGTTCCATTTTTGTGGATAATGATGGTGTTGTTGAGGATATTAAGTTTTGTTGGTTTTAGTTACAAATAAACTGCTTTTGGTGTTTGGGGGATTTTGGAATTTTACTTAGTTGTGGCACAATGTTTATCTGAGATTGTGAAGGCCAAAGTATGAGAGATGGGGCTGGGGAGACGGCTTGTGGGTAAAGCGCTTGCTGTGCAAGTGTGAGGACCAGGGTTCAAACCTCTAGCACCCATGCAAAAGCCAGGCATGCATGCATCTATAACCCCAGTGCTGGGGGCAGTGAGGGTGGAGGAAGGCAGATCCCTGGATCTCACTGGCCAGACTTTCCGGCTGAATCAGTGGCCTGTTCAGGTTCAGCAAGAGACCCTGTCTCAAAAGTTAAGGTGGAGAACAATAGAACACCTACCCTCCGTGTACACACATGGTCAGGAACACTTGTGAATACTTGCATACAACACACACACACTGTGCTGATTAGTTTTTATTGTCAACATAACACATACTAGAGACATGTAATGGGGTTCACAGCCTATTCAGATAAGCATGGTGCCACAGCTGCCTGAATAAAATTCCAAAATCCCCCAGACAGAAAATCTAAGTGTGACAATTAAGTTATGCTATGGTTTGATTCTGGAACATTCCTCCACCCCAGACTCATGCTTTGAACACTCATTGTTCAGCTTGTGGTACCATTTGAAGGCTGCGGAGCCTTTGGAGGCGGATCCTCACTGACAGAAGTCGGTCACTAGAGGTGGGCCTTTGAAGTTTCCATCCACCCCTGGTTCTGGTCTAACTCTCTCTGCTTCCTGTCTACCACCATGTGAACAAATCTCCACCACCTGATCCTGCCACCATGAACTCTACCAGGGCTCCCTGCCATAATGGAAGGAGACCTCTGAAAACACGCATCCGAATAAAGCCTTCCTCTCATGTTATTTCCGTCAGTTATCTCGTCAGGACTGGAGGTCAAGCTTGGGGATAAAAGAAGGAGTCAAAGAGTCAAATACTGGAAATGGAGAGTTGACCAAGCCCAAGGAAAGCATCCTTTGGCTGATTGTGCCAAAGCAAACAAGAGCAAGCTTCCAGCCCTTCACAGAACAGTCTGCAGTGGTTGCAGAACTTACCTGTTTCTCAACAGCATGGGGAACCCTCTCCAGGGCAGATCATGTGGTAGACCAGACCACAGACCACAACAAATTTAAGAAAATGAGAATCAGTTCAAGTAGCTTTTCTGAATACATTATAAAACTAAAAAATCAACCACAGGAGGAAATTCTGAAACTTTATAAATAAGCAGAAGTTGAACATGTCCTTACATTAAAAAGGACAAGTCAAAGGGAAATTGAAAAATTCTTTGAAACAAATGAAAATAGAAAAGCAGCATAACAAAAACCTTTAACATACAATACAAATACCACCTAGAGAGAAGCTCAGAGTAATAAATGCCAGGATCAAACAAGAAAAATCACAAACAACCTAATGATGCACCAGAAGGCTCTGGACACAGCAGAACAGACTCAGACCAGACTCTCTGAAGGGAAGGAGTCGTCTCAGGGAAGAAATGGAGCAGGAGCAGGAGAGGCTTTAGAACAATGCAAAAGACAGGAAATTAAAAGTTGGCTTTCCAAAAGGACGAGTCAATAAAACTTTAGCTAACCAAGAATAAAGTGAGATGACAACTCAGAGGTGCAAGAGGAAGCATCACAGCTGGTGTCCCAGGAATACGAGGACCAAGAGGTCCCTGTGAGCAGTCTGTACATCAGCACCTTGGGCAAGATAAAAGAAATGGACAATTCCCTGGTGTAGACAAGCCAGCACAACTGAATAACAGAGAACTAGACATCAAAGCAGACCGCCACAACCGAGGAAATTTAATCAGGACGAAAAGTCTTCCATGGAAGAAAATCCCAGCCTGACAGCTTCACCACTGAAATAGAACAGCATTAAAAAAAATTTAGGAGCTCAACAGTCAAGAGTATTTGCTGCTCAGTTATGAGGACTGAATTTCAAATCCCAGCACCCACATCAGATGGCTCACAAATGCCTGTAACTTTAGCTCCAAGGGATCTGATGTTCTCTCCTGACCTCTGTGGGCACACACACACACACACACACACACACACACACACACACAGTGTGCAAATGCCCATGTGTAAATAAAATTGTTGTTTTCAAAAATAACAGAAGGCAATTCTTCTCATACTGTGTAGGAAAATCGAAACCGGCCATGAGTACACACCACTGAGGGGTGGAGGCAGAGGGTCAGAAGTTCAAGGTCATCCTTGGCTATACAGGGAGTTCACAGGCCAGCCTAGGTTACATTAGATCATGAAGGAAGGAAGGGAGAGAGGGAGGGAGAGAGAAGGAAGGAAAAGAAGACCAAAGAAGGGAAAATACTTTCAAAAAATGCCTATTTTTTATCTTAACGGCAAAACCCCACATAAGAATACAACAAAAAGTTACAGACAAAATCCTCTAATGAACATAAATGCCAAAGTCCTCAACAAAATAATAGCAAACCAAATTCAACAACACATTAAAAAGATCAGTCACAATAACAAAGCAACTGCAGGGATACATGGAAGAAACAATGGGCTCTGGGAATAGGGTCCCTTGAGATCCAGAATCACACAGGAACTCACAGGAAGGAATGATGTGATGGTATCAGGGAGTCCTGAGACATGGTGGTTCTACTGCCTTCCCTGATTTCCTATACTTTTGAGAAGTCAATCCTATAGACTGTAAAGACAGAAGTGATCTAAGATGACCTTGGGCAGGTCCAATCTGTGTGGCCCATATTCAGTTGGTCAGAGGGGACTATTCAGTTGGTCAGAGGGGACATACTGCAGCGTCCATGAAGGAGGCCCTGGCATAGTCTTTCAGAACCTGAGACGTGTTCTTTGTGTGGAGCATGAGGATTGGAGTTCAGGTTAAAAGCAGAGAGCCTCTTATCAAAGGGGCATCTCAGTACAGCAAACTCAATCCATGGTAGAGGGAGACCCCACAGAGGCATTAGAGCCAGGCAGGGTAAGGAGGGTGTCTACACAGGAAGGAGGTCTACACTGGCCATCAGCCTTGATGGAGAAGAGCAGCAGCATTTTAAGAGAAGAAAGGCAAAGGAGTTATAGGACCACATGTTAGTTACCACAGTAAACAAACAAATTAACCAGGCATCTCACTCTCAGAGACTCAAGCTACAAGTGTGGAAAGAGAGAAATCTGGAAAGATCTGTCTTGTGGGCTGGATTACGGCTGGAGGTGTTTATGGGAAATCACAGTAACAGATATTAAAGAGGTACAGAGATTAGCATAGATGGAAACTGTGAGTGCACATGTGTGTTTACACCCGGATATGAAGACACATGTCTAGTCCCTATTTATTTTTCCTCAGAGGGTCTGAGAGGAATGACATGTCAAATGCAGTGAGCGGCTATAGTACCCAGATTTGCACTTCTAAATTCCATGTTCAGCTAAAAGGAAGAAGGGACATTCCAGGCTGGGATGAGCCTGGAACATGTACTCACCAAGAAAGTCAATGTTGAAAAAATGATGGAAACAAGACAGAATAGCAAAACACATCCAGCTATTTCTAGAACAATTTCAATATAAATAAATACACAAAGTTATGAGCCATAGCCCATAGGATAAAATAGGAAACCAAGAGTTCATACTGTCAGAAGTAACTGATATATAGAAAGTTTAATGAGGAATAGGGTCATTACATAAAGGTGATTATCAACTAGAGATAGAAAGATAGTGAAAATAGTAACTTTACAGCAGAGTCTGGTGGGTACCACCTACCTGCCCATGTGAACATCTCAAGCAACAGGACACTGAAGTCTTATGCCATCTGCTAGGACATAACAGGGAGAGCAAGTATCATTCTGTGACATGTCTGCCACAGACCCATGTCCTAAATCTAGCCAGTATGGGATAGCAGCCAAATCTCGACTGAGGGATGGATGCCTTTGTGGCTTTTCTCATTGCTGTGACCAAATACCTGACGAGAAGGAAACTTAAGGGGTGGGGGGGTTACTTTGGCTTACAGTCTGAGACGATACAGTCCATCAGAGTGGGAGAAGGCATGGGAGCAGGAGCAGGAGGCAGCTGGCTACACCACATGTGCAGTCAAGGGAAAGATGGATGCTGTGCTCGCTGGCTTTCCCCTTTGTATGCATGCAGGTCCCCAGCCCAAGGGATGGTGCCACTCATGTTTATGGTGAATCTTCCCATCTCAGTTAACCCAGTCTAGAAACTCCCTTGCAGACATACCCAGAGGTTTGCTTCTGTGTTGACTTGAAATCCCGTGAGTTCTTACCAACACCTTCAGTTGTGATCCAGCCCACAGTCTTTCCAGGTTTCTCTCTCCATATTGTAGTTTGAGTCTCCAATGCTGAGATGCCTTCCTCCTTAGGTGAGAGGACTTCGGTCCCTCCCTGTAGACAGGTGTCTGCCTTCTCAGTCTATAGCACTGATTTTTACCTTGAACTCAGGACAGAATGTAAAAAACATTCCTGTCTCAGAACTCCCCTACATCACTGCATCACCGCTCCTTTCCCCGAGTTCCTGTGTGACACTGACACTCGAAGGACCCCATTCCTAGAGCCCATTATCCATCACAAGGGACATTGTATAAAATGGCCTGTGATGTTCAGAAGGGTCAAGGTCTGAAGATTCAAGGGCAGACTGAAGAACCATGCCAGACCAAATGAGACTAACAGAGCCTGAGGTCTAAAGGTAAGATGTGATTCCAAACAGGATCTTTTTGGGACAAACAACACAACTAGGACAAAAAGAATAAAACTTGAATGTGGCTGGGGATCAGAGGTGGAAAATGGATGTGAACTTCATGATCTTGAGGGTTGTTCTGTTTCTTGGGAAAGCTTTCTTACACAGTTCAGGACCCCCTTCCTAGGGAAAGTGCTGCCTACAGTGGGCTAGCCCCTCCTATACCAATAAATAGCCAAGATAATCTCCCACAGACATGCCCACAGGCCAATCAGATCTAGGCAGTTCCTCTCATATGATTCTAGATGGTGTCAAGTTGACAGTTAAGGCTAACCAGAACACATGGTTTGGTCTTGGATACTCTCTGATAAACACAAAGTCCCCTTGAGAGTAGGTGCTCCTTAGGTCAGGGCTTTAGAATGATGCACACATAATTATCTTGAGCCCACATCCTGGTCTAGAGCCACTTTAGATGGCCTTCAGGTCTATAAGCAGGACAGAAATGTTTACTGTTGCTTGGGGTTGTTTGTTACATGGCATTATCAGTGATTGTGACTAACTAGCACCAAAGACTTCCCAAGGAAAAGGAACAATAGGAAATGTATCCATATGGACTGGGAAAGCTTAGACGAGAACCATGCTACACTAAAGGGATCTGTGAAGGCATTGAATAGTGTCTATAACGGGCATGAGGGCCCTGAGCCACTGACTGCCAGTGGGAAGTGAATGGATAGACAGGTGGATGCCAGCTGGTAACGACTACCATGGTATTCACAATCACTTTCCAGTCCTTTGCCTTTTCCTGGGGACTGGCATAACAGGTATGACAATCCTTTCCTACTTCCCAGCTTCTTTGCAGAGGAACAGCTATGGGACTTGATTCTAGCCCTTGAGCCCTGAACAGAAATGGTCTCATGGATTCTTAGGAAAGCCTTTCCTTTCCTGATCAGTGTGGTCAGATGTGGCTTGGAAAGGTTTTCCAACACTCCTGGTGCAAACCAGGATGCAACTGCGGTTGTCATGCCAGCCCCCTTGTATCCATGACGGAATGACCAGCAAGCATGTCAGCAATAGAAGCCCTGCCTTCGAGCTGCTGAACAAATGCCTGCAACACCCCTCTTTAGACACCTTACTACAGGAGGAAGCCCCTGTCCTCTGTCTAAGCTGCCATAAGGAGGGCTTTGTGTAGCTGCTGTGTTTTGTTTTAGTTAGCACCCTTAACTAATACAACAGCTAACATTTATGAACACTGACTATAAGCCTGGCACCGAGTTAAGCATTTTATGGCTGTTATGCATTTAACCTTCCTAATAATCCTATGAAAATGGTGTTGTAGCCACAGTAAAGTTGTTTCCCAGAGGCTGAATCTCCTAAAGGGTCCACTAGTCCACTTTTATCCAAATTCTGGGGCGCAGATCACAGTCCAGTCACAGCTATCCCAACACAGTGCTCGACCTGGGTAGAGTCTGGGTAAGAAACTGTCTTAAGAAACAAGAGATTTGAGCTTCCTTCCCTCCCAACAACAAGGAAGAAAGTTGTGAGTTGGGACTAAGGGCTTGGGGGTCTTGGGATTCTGAGGCCCTGTGGCATTTCTGAGCTCACTGCCATCCAGTGGACACTTGGAAGGAACAGGAATCATGTTAAGAGCCTCCGGGTGTTTTCAGATCCCAGGGTGAGCCAGCCTCCTTGCAGGCTTCCATCAGAGCTAACTGAATGGAGTCATTGACAGGCAGCCTCCATGTACCAGATGCTGCTGCCTGAGTGCTGCCTGGCCGGCTTAAGAAGCTAACGCTCCTAGGACACTTCAGAAGAACGTGAACAGTATGTCTTTCACTCTTAGGAGGCATTCTTTTGCTTCAATTTTCTTTGTAATGTCTAGGTAAAAAGTGCTCTGAAGAATGAGTTTTGCTGAGTAATGTTCGGTAAATGTTGCAATATGAGTGTGTGTGTGTGTGTGTGTGTGTGTGTGTGTGGGGTGTGTGTGTGTGAGTGTGTGTGGTGTGTGGGGG
>NW_008338348.1:515606-534374 GCF_000622305.1 Nannospalax galili | reverse complement strand
ATGGATGGATGGCTAGGTGGGTGGGTGGATGGGTTGATGGATAGATGAATGGATGGATGGCTAGGTGGGTGGATGGATGAATGGGTGTATGGCTAGGTGGGTGGATGGGTGGGTGGATGGATGAATGGATGGATGGATGGCTAGGTGGGTGGGTGGATGTGTTGATGGATAGATGAATGGATGGATGGCTAGGTGGGTGGATGGGTGGGTGGATGGATAGATGGATTGATGGTGAGGCAGATGGGTAAATGGGCAAATGCTGCACTCTTGAGGCTTTGTTGGAGTTGTGGTTTCTAGGCTGGCACATATTTCATGTGATATTTTTAGGTAGAGTTTGTATATATTATTTCATTGGAGGGAAAGGAAGCCAGACAGTCAGGGAGGTAGAGCTGTGCTAGAGAAGTGAAAACCACCCTTGTGGGTTTCACAAACGTCTGGGATCTTATGCCTGGAGCTGAAACATCAGGTCATATTTACTTTTTCTTTTCTATAAACTGCTTATAGGTTGCATACAAAATAAACTCTCCAGCAACAAACAACAAAGCTCCTCTTTGCTTTCTGTGTTTTCTCTGGGGGCGGGGGAGATAATGAAATCATGTGATCATTTGTCCCTGAAGTTCTGGTCTTGATATTTTTTTTAATTTACTTTGCCTGCCAACATTTAGACAAACTGCATATGGCTCACATACTGGAGCAAATACTTGTAAGTACATGGAGGGTTTTCACTGAGGCAAGGGGTCCCTTCTCCTATTTTCTGTCCTAACTTCTGCAGCCACAGCAGTGTCTGACACACAGTAGGTGCTCAAAAAATCATACAGAATGAACGCAATGTGTCCTGCTCTGCCTGAATGACAGACATCAAGTCATAAATACATTGCTAACATTACTTGCTAACCCAACACCACCGTGACCGGGAGTGGGAGTCTGATCTTTCAAAGGTGGAAACACAAGAAGAGAGCTTTCAGTGGTGGTGACTGAATGAGTTGGGATTTGAAACCAGTGCTGAGATGACATGGTGGCACATGCTTGTAATCTCAGCCCGTGTGAGGTGAAGGCAGGAGGATCAGAAATTCAGGGTCACCCTTATCTACATAGGGAGTTCAAGGCCAGCCTGGAATGCGTAAGACCCTGTCCCCAAAACAAAGCAACAACAAAAAAACAAAAACAAAACCAGTGCTGCCTGACTCCAGACCGAGGTTACCCTTGTCCAAACCCCCCAAGGGAACAGAAGCCTTCGGATGGAGTCAGCTCTCCCTGGGCACCTCCTGCCATCACCCCAGCCCTTTCTTCCCTAGTCACTCTTCTTCCAGACAGAGGATGAAGGACATTATAGCCGATGCTGGGATAGGGACGGCCCTTCCCCGACTGCACCCACAGCCTTAGCTTGCCTCTTCCTCTGCCAAGATATCTTGAAAAGGAAGATCAGCACTGAGCTCTTCCTCCCCAGTCCTGCCCCAGCCAGGATGACAAGCACATTGAAGTCTTGAACGCAGAGCGTTTTCTGTGAACCAGCCTCTGCCCAGACCTCATTAATTCAGGAAGATGATACCTCAGCCAGTGGAAAGACACCGAACGCATGCAAAACTCCCTAATTGTGGGTTTCCTTTCACTGTCTGCTCCTTTAATAAGTTTGGAAACTATTTTATGTAAATTATATTCCTTGAAGGGACTGGTTACATTTCCCTGGTCCATGAGTCGGGGTGGGTCAGACTGAGGGAAAACCCATTGCTTATTGCTTGGGAGGTAGTCCAGGTATCTGTTTTTTCTGTTTTGAACCAAATCCAGGACAAGATGCATATGAATGTGAGCTCCTAGGACAGTTCACAGGAGTATACCAGGGAAGCAGAAGTCTTGGCGCCAGAAGTAACTCTGGAACGGGAAGTATAAGACAAGCTTGGAGGTGCCTGGGGTGGGATGGGTGGTTTTAATAAGGATGAGAGAGCGTCTTAGATGAAAGTGGAGGTACCAACTGGGAAGCAAGCAAGGGAGTGGGCGCCCTTCAGGGAAATCTAGTCAGTGCAGGTGCCTAGAGAAGAGATGTCCCTGTCTCCAGGTCACCTCTAGCCTCAAAGCCAGAGTCCCTGCAGATGTGTGACATTTCCACCTGGGTGACCACAGACACTGATCTGTTCTTCCTGACGCACCTTTTAGACCTTAGCACTGAGCTGCCTGGGTTCTGCTTCTGGTCTGTTACTTATTAGCTGTGTGACCTTAAGTGAGTGTCTTAACCATTCCATGCCTTGATTTCTCATGTCTATAAATTAAGAATGACCACCTTAATGGACTGGGCAACTTATTCTCCATCAAATGCTGAAAACTACTTGGTACCTGGGAAAGGGCTGCCTGAGGACCGGCCTCTCCTTGTCCTTGTCACCTGTATTCATGAACAGCCAGTCTCAGCCATCTTCCTGTGGGGAAAACTTTCCACCGTACTCCTGCCCTCAAGTCTCTGGAACGATACCCCCCAAGGTCAAGACAAATAAAAGAGAAAGTCTGGAGGAAGAGATAGACGTGTAGAGAAGAGACGGCGGAGATTTCGTGGGAAGCTCTGACTGTGGTTGGCTGGTAACAGTAGCTAGTGGGGCAGAGCACATTCCACTTCTGTCCTTGTCTGAGCCGTGGAAACAAGACAGGTGATAATCCTAGACCTGAGAGATGGTCTAGGGGAGAATGGACCAAGAAGGAAGGAAGAGGTAAAAAGAAGGCTGGAGAGAAGGGCTGTCTGTAGGCCAAGGGCACTGGAGGGACACTGGCCGAAGCTCCTCCTGGCCTGGGATGATGGCCTGTTCTCGAGCCACAGTTTATTCTAGAGTGTCTGCCCTGCACTCTTCCTTTTGTTGGCCCCATGCTCCTACCTTTTCCCTGACTCTGTTTGGTTCAGAAACGTATCACTCCATCAGTCTTTCCCCAGCAATGACTACAGCAAGAGGTCTAGTGTCACCAGGGCTCCTTTGTGATCACCAAGGGTCCTGTGCATCCTCAGGAGGCAGCCGATGTGGGAAAGCCTGATGACAGTGAGGGGCTTCATAAGAGAAATAATAAATGACTCTTTGGACAAAATGATTTGGGCACGTAGGGATGTCCTTGGTATCAACCAATATATGAGCTTTGTTAAAAGCCTCTTAGAAGTGAGAGCCATTCACTTTTAAAGTGAGTTTGGAATAGAAACCCAATCCACCATGGGCTACTTGGTAGGTGGGTATAAAACATTTCCCATGATGATCCTGCATGCTATAATTTGCCTGCCCTTTGGGAGAACAATCATGGAGAGGAGCAGCTGACTTTAAAGCTTCCTAGATGAAGGACTTCGAAAGCGGGCTTTCCTAGGAAGACAGTGAGAAGTCCACCAGGTAGTCAGGAGCTGGTTTGCCCAACTTCTGGAACCCTGCTGTGCTGGCCTGCCTCATGTCTGCAAAGCAAAAAGCGAGGATGAACAATAACTAAGACCTAAAAATACATCCGCAAGAAAAAGTGTGTTGTAAGGAAACTCCAAGAATAAGCGTGTTGTGAGGAAATTCCAAGCTTTATTAAGTGCACTTTTGGTAAAGGAGGCCCCACAGAGAATGTCTTAATAAATTTCAAAGAGTGATGTTGGTCACTGGAGGAGCCTGCACAAGCACCCAGGCATCCATGGAATGTCGACCAGCAGCTGGCCCAAGGCAGTGATCTGGCTAGACCTCAGTCATTTCTTAGGGTAGAGCGAGGTCTCCCACAGTAGTCTGGGCTGACTGAGACATGCCTCAAGCAGAAGATTCCATCAGTGTCCAGCACATCCTAGTTTGGAAAATGCTCCAGAGTGAAAATGTTCCTGTTCACATCCAGAGCTTCCTTGCTGCAGCCAGAAGAGACGCTGCCCTTCTTTTAAACACCTTGGTTGTAACTCATTCCAAAGTCCAACAACACCCACATCCAGGAAATTCTTCTTACTGTTTAGCCTAAATCCTTCACGCTTCAGCATAAACTCATTACCCCTTGTTGTCCTTAAAGCAGAAATGGAGAACAGCTGGTCTCTCCCCCATTCAAACACTTGGGCTCTTTCATTTCATCCACCCCCTAAATCTTCTCTTCTCCAGAATAATTCTCCAAATCCCAGAACATTCTCCAAGGCTTACTCAAACCACAGAGGCCAAGTACTTCCTGAGGGCTTCCTTTAAGTCCATTGACCCAAGACACTGTCTCAGTCTTGTCTTGAACACCACCCGTCCTCCTTTGAAGCAGAGTCCCACCACCAGCAGCTGCCCCAGCATCACCCATGAGAAGCATAAGTTGTCTGTCATCACCCCAACAACTCCAGTGCTATGTATCTGTGTGGTACCATTATTACTAATGCTAGAATAGACACTGCATTACACACTTTAGCTAGAGATTTACACAACATCCCTGCTGAACAGGCTGTTCTCTATTCATAGGTGAAGAAATGGCTTAAAGAGCTCAGGACTGGTAAGTGATTGAGATTTGAACCCACTGCTATCTGACACAGAACTCAGGTTCCTGCCCCAATAGTAGGCTAAGACTTGCTTCCTGCTCCACAAAGTTCCACCAAGACAGGAACACCTGAAATTGCCAGAAGCAGACAGAGCAGTTTTCTCCAAGTTCCGCTTCATGAGCAAGGGTGCTTTCTAATTCTTCGTATGTATGTGTGTAGGGTGTGTGTGCACACACGTGTGCATGCACGTAGTACTCAGAGGACAACATCGATGCCAGTCCCTTGCTGTGGTGGTTTGAATGTATTTGTTACTTTTCTGTTGCTATGATAGAAACACTAACCTAGAGCAACTTGTAGAGGAAGAGTTTATTTGAGCTTACGGTTCCAGGGGAATTACAGTGCGTCTTGGCAGGGAGGCATGGTGGCTGAAGCAGGAATGGAAGCTAAACTCCACGTCTTCAAGCAGGCACAGGACGCAAGATCAGCGACTGGAGATCTGGTAAGGCTCTAAGCCCACCCCCAGTGACATGCTTCCTCCAGGATAGCCACATCATTTAAGACCTCCCAAAACAGCACCACTAACTGGGGACAAAAATGTCCAAATACTTGGAGCCTATGGGGGACATTTTCAGTCAAACCACCACACTTGCCTTCCATCTTGTTTGAGACAGGGTCTCTCTGTTGTTCACCCCTCCATATGCCAGGGTAGCTGGCCCTTGAGCTTCTGGAGACTCTCCTGTCTCTGCCTCCCATCTTATTGCAGGAACACTGAGGTTACAGACACATGCACCTAGCTTTACATGGGTTCTAGGGACTCTAATTAAGGTCCTCAGGCTGCATGGCAAGCACATTACCCACTGAGCTACCATCCCAGCCCTCTTTCTAATTCCCACTGGCTTTGTCTTGTCCCTGCAGAACAGCCGAATGTTACATAAAGCATTTTAAGTTCATTCTTCAGGGACGTCATTAAAGAAAAAAAAAAAGAACTCGATCTGGGCATGGTGATATGACCCTGTAATCCCAGCACTATGGGGCAGGAGGACTGTGAGTTTGAGACCAATTTGGGCCACACAAAGAGACCACATCTCAAAACAAACAAATCTGAAACAAAACAAAATAAAAACAACTCCATGTGGGAAGGAGTTTGTGATCCCATACCCCGAACTGAGGAGCTATGGTCAGCTGATGGCTTCTGGGGGAGGGAGAGTCAGTGTTCTTTAAGGGTATGGCTCCTGGTAGGTCGACCACGCTCCAGTGGATGACCCCACAGAAGTATATGGACAGGACAAATTAGAGTCGATGGATTATTAAATTAAAAACCCCACAATACCATGATGCTGTGGCTTAACTGTCCCAAATCAAAATCCATGCTGGAACTTATTGTCCAGCGTGAGATATTAAGGAACGGGACCAGGCAAGTCTGTAAGATAGGGCTACACTTTCATGAGATGAATCCATTATCTCCAGAGGTTCTGTTACAAAAGCCAGTAGTACACGGCTCTCGAATGTGATCCTGGCCTCAGGATTCTGCAGTCCCCAGAGCAGAAAGACAATCACTGGGTGTGGCTCCCTGACCTTAGGCCTCCCAGGACCCAGAACTGTGATATTTGTAATAGTCTTAGATGTCAAGGTGCCATAGTCTAAAATCGCTTGGAAGAGAGCCTGAATGGGGGGATTGCCTAGATCTCCCAGGTTGGCCTATGGGCCTGTCTGTGGGGAATTGTCTTGATTATTAAGGTGGGAAGACTCAGACCATTGTGAATGGCATCATTTCATGCACTGGGCTTTGAACTGAACAAGAGTGAAGAAAGCTGACTGAGCACAAGCAGCTAGCAGGCTCCATGGGGCACCTGTGCGTCTCTGTTCTTGTCTGTGGATGTGATGTGACCAGCTGTTCGAGTTCCCACCTTGGCTTCCCTCAATGATGGACTGTAACCTGGAATCATAAGGCAGGTAATCCCTTTCCTCCCCAAAGCTTCTTTTGATCAGGGTATTTTTTTTTCCCAGCAACAGAAAGGAAACTAGGACAAAAACTAATCTTTTTTCTTTTAAAAAATATTTATTATTTTAATTTTTATGTGTATGAGTGTATTACCTGCATGTATGTAAGTGCACCCATGTTGTGCAGTGCTCATGGAGGTCAAAAGAGGGCATCAGATTCCTTAGAACCCACTATGTGGGTGCTGGGACTCGAACCTGGGTCCTCTGCAAGAGCAGCCAGTGCTCTTAACCACTGAGCCATCTCTCCAGCCCCCTTAACCTTTATTCTTTATAAATTTAGTCTCAGATACTCTACTGTAGCAACAGAAAAGGGACCAACAGACATGCCATGATCATGTTTCTATTTAGTGATAATTATCTTACATGTATTTGTCTATTAGTCCTTGACACGTTGCAAGGTGCAACTTCAGCTTGGTTTCCTATTTTCTGCACCTAGCCCAGTGCCATGTATTGAATAGACACTGAACCTGTTTAGAATGTGACCCACTGACTGGGTAGAGGGATAAATGTAAGAATGAAACACACACCCAAACCCACACTTACTAAATACTCCAGTTCTCAAATTGGACTTCTTGGAGGGGCTGGAGAGATGGTTCAAGGGTTGGAGCACTTGCTGGTTCTCAGCACCAGCACGATTGTTCACAACCATCTGTAATTCCAGTTCTAGGGGATCTGATGCACTCTTCTGGCCTGTGTGGGCATTGCATGCATGTGGTGCACATACATGCAGGCAAACACTCATACACATAAAATAAAATCTTTTAAAAGTTATCTTAAAGATAACTTACAAGATATCTCTTTGTAAAAGATACAAAGAGAAACCTTGGGGCTGGAGAGATGGTTCAGCGGTTAAGAGCACTCACTATCTGCTCTTGCAGAGGACCCAGGTTCAGTTCCCAGCACCCACATGGCAGCTAACAACTGTCTATAACTCCAGTTCCAGGGGCTCTGACACCCTCTTCTGACCTCCTCGGGCACTGTACGACATGGGTACACTGACATACAAGCAGACAATACATTCATACACATAAAAATAATAAATAAAATATTTTAAAAAGAGCTATCTTTGTGTAAAGGTTATACCAACCACACTGCATTCAACAGTAGGCTCAAAAGTTCATTTTCCCAGTAACTCAATGTATGATCTTGGGAAAGTCACTTGGTTTCTCATCTGAAGGATAAAGAATTGGTCTGGATAATACTTAAGGCCCTTTCCATAATTCTATGGCTATCTATGGACTTATCTAAATAATCATGAAACACCACTTCATGCTGGAGAAACACAATCATAATAAACCAAAGCAGAACCAAATGCCCTTCTCCTGCTGTGAAATATAAAATGTCCCTAAAATCACATTTTCCCCTTGAAACAGGATGTAGGAAAAATATTTTCCTATTAAATCCTTTTAAAGCGCAAGGGAAAGCATTTATTTTGTGATTCATCGTCCAACTTAATAAAAGCTACAGGATTCAGCCATCTTTATTACAGAAGATGCTGTCAGAAGGTAAAAGTGGCAGAAACTCAAGCTGGAAACCAAGCCACCACGTCAACAGCACGATGTGCAAGCTTTCTGGAGGGACTTTTCAAGTGTATCCAGCAGTTTATTTCTGCCATTATGTCAGGGAAACCAGTAAATGGGTTTTTATGAGGTGATTTATGAAGCTCCCAGGGTGAACCAAGCAAGCACTCAGAAGAGGTCACACGAAACTCCCACCCGATGGAAATGAGGGAGAGAGAATGTGGACTCCTGTGACTTGATCACGCTGTTAATGAATTGTGTCTTCTGACATGGAGTAAACAAAACAAGATGAGACTGCAGAGAGGTAGAAAGGACTAAAAACTTCAGAGGAATGTTCCCTTGAACTTGAGGTATCTTGAAAATCTATTAGATTAAGCCCTTCAAGGGCAGAGACTCTGTTCTTCTTTCTGTAAAAATTAGAGTGCTGTACATAATGGGTGAGTGGGATGGATATCCATGGATGGGATGGATAGGAACACTTTCATACTATATTATAAAGACACACTAATCCATATTATAGAAAGAAGCTAGCACATGGCTGCTATTAATGGCTTAGCATGTACGCACTATTTATTAATGGTTGGTTGGTTCTGAAATAATGCCCTCCCAGACCAGATGCCCCTGGAGCAGCGCAAGGTTGGTATCAACAGAAACTGGCAGGCTCAGCACTTCAAGAACTGCCTGAGTGCAGACATCCAGAAATGAGGGACGAGTGCAAGGGATGATAACAGGGCACAAACATCACAAATCTCAAAAACATGGCTGATCAATGACAGAGGGGTGAGACTGAGCTCTAGGGTGACTAATTGCTTTTGTTTCTCCCTGTATAATCTGCCAGCTGGAGATGAAATGCAAAACACATTTTAGGATGGTAATCCACTGTCTTCTCAGACTGTCAGGTTGCTGCATGTGGGGCATTTTAAAGATTCAGTTCCTCTCTCTGCTCACTGATATCTGTGATGGGCAGCAACAAAGTCTGGTATTTCGGTTCTATGACAAGGAGCAAACCTACAAATGTTCAAGACAGGAAAAAAAGGAGATAGATTTCTGCTCATTCAGGAAGACACATGGGATGTTTGCCAGCTTGTGCTCAACCCCTTTCTGTTGTATCTCCAAAGATGTCCCGAGTCCCAGCTGTTAAATGTGTGATTATGCGTGCTGCATGACACTGGGGAACTGAGGATGCACGTGGAATTAAAATTGCTGACCAGCCGGTCTCTTAGCTTCTGCTACTATAATGAACATCCGATGTAATCAGTTTACAAAGAGAAAAGGTTTGTTTAGGCTCACAGTTTAGGAAGTTCCAGTCTATGATGAACAGATCTACTTATTATTCTTGGCCTTCATGGAAACGTCAGAGCAAAACTGCTCACCTCACCAGAGAAAGAGACATGGGTCCCACCGCGTCCTTTGAGGGCACACCCCCATGACTTAGACCTCCCACTAGACTCCTTTACCTCCCAACAGTGCCAAACTGGGGGCCAAGACATGGATCTATGGAAGAAGTCTCACCCAAGAATCAATGCCTATGGCCCAAGTTCGAGGAACTCAGTAGCGCTGGCAGATTGGCTTCCACAGATTCAAAATGAGGACTGGTGGGTATTGCCCAACAACGAGCTGATGGCTGCCAGGACTGGCAAAGAGCACTTAGGGGAACTCTTCACTCAGAGTGATCATGGTGGCTGGCAGGTATTCCTGCTCATTCAGAGGGTAGCTCAGGGAAGCCACTTGCCCAAAATCAAATAGCTAGACAGCCAAAAAGCTGGGATTCAAACCCAAGTCCTCTCGTTTCCAAATGGCCCTGGTTTCCTCTACAATTGCTCATCCTCTGGTAATTGCTTTCTGAGCTGCTGATTTAACTAGAAAAAGCTCAGAGATCTAATCAGGGTTTCTTAGACACCCCAGAAGTTTTTTAGGAATTAAAATTGTCAAGGCTCCTGCTGTCCAGAGAGGAGAAAATAAGTGTGTGGTCATGTGGCAGCTGGTGAGGGCCTCACTGTCTGGAGGTCAGAGGCCCAACAGCAACAGCTTACCCTGGGCTGTTCTGAAGCCTTTTGTCCGCCAGGGTCTACACCTGTGTGGCACCTATGTCACAGATGGCTTTGGTTTTCAACTTGACACACCTGGGAAGAGGGAATGAAATTGGGGGATTTCCTCTATGGGATTGGCCTATGGCCATGTCTTTGAGGCCTTTTCTGAATTGTTGAGTGATGTGTGAGGGTCCAGCCCAATGTGGGTGGTGCCACCCCAGGCAGGTGGGTCTAGGTTGAATAAGAAAGCAGGCTGAGCATAGGCCAGAGTGCAGGTCAGTAAGCAGTGCACCTCAGTGGTCTGTACTTCAGTTTCTGCCCTGGCTTCCTTCAATGATGATTGTGATCAGGATATGTAAACCAAACAAACCCTTTCCTCCCCAAGTTGGTTTTGGTCTGTTTTATCAGAGCAATGAAAAACAACCAGAAGAACCTGGGAAAGGACTCCAGCAGATGCCAGCAGGCCGAGACCTCGCTCCTTTCCTCCTGTGCAGCTTGGCGCTGCCACTCAGCTTCTGACTGTCAGCTTTAACACTTGTGTCCCAAGGACCACCCTGCAAAGTCACAATAAAGAGCTGTGAGTCGAAACTTGGAGAGACCACTTTTTGCAGATGATCGCCCTCAGGGCTGGACTTTAAGCTGTGCCAAGCTGTGTGCACTCCACAGCTATCTGATCCTCAGTGGGCTTGTACATCTGATGACTTATTTGTAGCAGGAGGCCCTAAGAGTGTCCTGGGGAGGGAAGAGGTCTTTCCCAAGGTCACTGATGATGGTAGGCACAACATGCCAAGAACTAGTTAATTGATCCTTGTGTCAAACCCCTCCTTCCCCACACTGTCTTCTCATATGAAAATCAAGAGAAAGCAAGGCTTAGGGTAAATTGATGGATAAGCCAAGCTCCCCTTGCTGAGTGTCTGAGGTCCCGTTCGCAGAACTCAGACCACAGGTGCTACCTACCACATTTGCTTTTTGTAGCTCAATCTCAAAATTTGCTCACATGACCCCAGGGTAATAAGTGGAGTATTCATGAACGAGGGACCCATTTTTGGACCTGTGATGAGACACCTATTGAGTTGTCTTCTGATCCACCCTGCTTCCCTGGTTCACCTCCTAACCTTCGATTCTGGGGTGCCTTGCCATTCACTGACTTCCTGGTGGTCTCAAATGTGACCTTTCACCTTCTTTCAGCTGCACTCATTTGAACTTTTTCAGAAGTGAAAGGGGTCTTCCAGATTTAAGGTCCCTCCAGATATAAGCTGCTACAGATTTTGCAAACAAACTCCTTCTGCATTCAAGTACTTCCTTAAGTTAGAAGCTGGGAGCAAGAGCTGAGTACCTCCATCTCCTCTGAGGCACATGGTGAAAGTGACGTATCGGCCACACGGCAATGGCCACTAGACCTCCTGTCAGAGTACATATGATGAAAGGCACTTTTGTTGGCATCCTTTTTGACCAGATTAGGTTCAGTCTGCCTCCATCCTTCCTTGGAGGGTGGGAGACCTGGTCAAATTCAATTCTCTACCAGAGAGGTGGGGAACAGAAACACAGAAGGTAGGCAGCTGCAGGGCTTAATATCAAGAAAAACTCAAGATAGCCGGGGATGGCTTATCTGGAGGGAATGAAAGCCAAACAGGGACAGAGGACCAAAGAGAGGGCCAAACTAAAGGAGACAGGCACAAAAGATTAGAGGCCAGATAATGAAGGAAGGATGAGAGGGCAAGGGAGTTATGGTGGGTATTTATGGGGTTTCAGTAACAGATGACAACAGACTCGGTGACTTAAATCAACAGAAATTTATTTCTCACAGTCCTGGAGGGCAGAAGTCTGAGATCCAAGTGTTGGCAAAGTCACATGTCCCTCCAAGGCTCTCAGGGAAAACCCTCCCTTCTTCAGCTCCTGAAAGGAGGTCAGAATTTCTGCATGTGGCCCTTTCTCTCTGTTATCTGCTTGTGTCTTCATGTCAGTTTCTCGGAGTATCTCTTATGTGGACACTATTACTGGGTATAGGTTCTGTATGGTCAGTCTTGAGGAGGTCATCTTCTCAAGACAACTATAACTTAATTCTATCTTCAGACCCTTTTTTGCAAGTTAATAGTCACAGGTTCTAGCAGTCTGGATGTGGTTGCAGCCGTTTTACAGGGGGCCATTTACAGGGTGGGGGAAACAGAAGCAGAGTGGAACAGACCAGCAGGTCAGGCGGGGAGCCTTTTCTTTGGACTTTTCAAAGGTTTTCTGGGCTTGTCATCACCTGAGGCTGTACAGTCTGTTTGGGGCTCACTTGGGTCTCACCTCCACTACAATCTTCTCTGCTTTTACAGATCCAGACAAAACTTGGAGGCCCATCCTCACCTCTCTATGAAACCCCCACTGCACCAAACACACTGTTCGCACAAAGCACCACCCACTTCCTAAGTGCTTAGTGCAGCTCAGCCTCCCTGTCACTCAAATCCTTTCCTGCTTATCTGCTTCCTACTTTCTGGGGCCCTTCAAGATTCTGGCTTCCTCTTCTTTCCCCTAATTCAACTCTCACTTTACTATGCAATGGAATTTAATTCTCTTTCCATTTATTCTGCCCCAGGCTTACTTTTGCATAGCCAAAGACTCATTAATGTCTCCAAAACATCCAAAAAAACAAAACTCAATTATATATTGAATTAAAAAGGAACCTGAACCAAGCCATCAGTTAATCTTATTGGCTGACTTCAGTCAACTGAAATAACTATGGCTCAAGATGGTACTTTAACGTCAGAGTCAATCTTTTTAACCCTTGTCTGACTCAGGAGAGTCACACCTCACGGCTCTGGGATACCTGCTCCACGCCCCTTCCCGACATGTAATAAGAGGAGAACCACATCACCAATGACAACGTCTTCAGGCTACTTACTGGGTCAAGCAACGTCAAAACTTTTTACTCGGGTCTTCCGGTTAATTCCTCGTAAACTCCGAAGAAGGTGCTGGCTCCGCTCTACAGAAGCGGTTGAAGGTCTGGCTTCTGTTTCTTGCACACCTGCCCTGGCCTAGCTCCTACTGCACCCGGAGTCACCATGCACGGTCTCCGTGCATCTCAAGGTAAACCCTTGAAGTCGAAGGTCACGGGTGGTAAGCTTGTCAAACTGCTCGGTCTCAGGACTTCCAAGAACCGCACCGAGAGCGAGCTTTCTCCGAGGCGAGGTTTGGCAGCGAGCACAGAGCAATGCTACTGCCCTACACGTCGCGGTCCGGATGGGGACCTTGCGCCTGTCTGATGTCGGAACCTTTCTCCACGCGCCGCAGTACCCGGGCGGAGAGCGGAACCTTTCTTCTCTCGTCGCAGTTGCCGGGAGGAGGCGTGCGTGATCGGAACGGTCCTCCAGCGGCCGCTTTTGCACTGGGGTCGCTGGCTGCTGACGTGGGCGGGCCGGCTTTTAGCCGTGGGTGCGGGTCGCTATGGCGGTGGACATCACGCTGCTGTTCCGGGCTAGTGTCAAGACGGTGAAGACGCGTAATAAGGCGCTGGGAGTGGCGGTGGGCGGCGGGCCCGAGGGCAGCCGCGACGAGCTGTTCCGCCGGAGCCCTCGGCCTAAGGGCGACTTCTCCAGCCGGGCCCGCGAAGTGGTGAGCAGGTTGCTATGGGAACGACGGGCTGGCGATGGGGGGCGGACCCTCACCAGACCCCCCAAACCCGACGCTGTGCCGTAAGCACTGTCCCAGACGACACAGCTGGAGGGGAGGAGCGACAGGTTTATTCTGAAGAGGAGGATTGCGCACCAGCCCCTTCCGTGTACTTGCGCACCGGGTTCAAACCCACACTCACCTGGGCATAAGGACTCAGTACCCCCAGAGACTGGTTAAGGATAGGCGTCCACCAACACCCGGTGTTACCGTCCACTAAGCTGCCTTCTGTTCCCTGAACACAGCGGACTTTCGTTCGTCTTCTCCATAAGGGCAGGGACCATCTGTGTTGGCTTCATCTCAGAATGTGTGACTCATAACGTTGCTTAGTAAATGCCCCTCGAATGAATGAACACATTTCCCCCACCACCGGAAAAATAGATAGTGTGTACCCTATGTGCTTTTGTATCTGTGACACAGGGTAGGTGAGGTTTTTGAAGGGCCTAAAGTTTAAGATTATTTGATTTTCCAGTGACCCCACCTCTGCTTGGCACATAGTCCAGTGCCCGACACTGTGTGGACACTAATATGTTTTCGAATGAATGAATGAATGAATATAGGTACGCATGGGAATGAATGACCCTTTGCAGAGAAAGTACAAACACGGAGTGGTGAATGGGGCAGATAAATAGGACTACCAATAAACATCTGCTTACTGCTTATCTTATAGCCAGTACTTTGTTTTAAAATGTTTTTTTTTAAATCTTTTTAAAAAAATTCTATGCGTATGAGTGTTTTGCCTGCATGTAAGTGCACCCGTGTCCTGCAGTGCCTGCAGAGGACAGAAGAGGGCGCCAGTCCCCTAGAACCGGAGTTATGGATGGTTGTTAGCTGCCATGTGGGGGCTGAGATTTGAACCTGGATCTTCTGCAAGAACAGTCAGTACTCTTAACCACTGAGCCATCTCTCCAGCCCCAGCCAGCACTATTTTTAGAGTATCATGATAGAGGAGCAGTGGAGGGGACACATGCAGAAGGCTTTTAGGTGTACTAGGGGGAATGTGGTTTGCTCCACTTAAGGGAAAGCTGTCATAAGATGATGATGTCAAAAACACATCCTAGAAAAGTAGTTGGCTCCATTGCACATAGAGTAGGGGAGGACATGTCAGGCTAAGAGACCAGCGTGAGCAAAGGCTTGAGGTAGTCTGACTTAAGTTGGTTTGATGAACATTTGAACATGGCTAAGAATATGGGACACTCAGAAAAAAAGAGACTAGAGTGGCAGGTAGGGGAGATCTCGGAGGACCTTATAGATCACTCTGCAGAGTTTGAACTTTGTCCTCCAGACAAATTTTATGTGGGCAGACTACAGAAGACTCAGACACCAGGTGTTATCTTACCCTGGTAACTATTAGCCAATCAGTGCAAGCAAGGTTTATGACCTGGGTTTCTTCACCTGTAAAATGATTCCGTTTTATCCCAAATAGAAGACTTAGAAGACTGTGTTGACCTCATCATAGATACCATTTACCTGTGCGGGGTGCTTTTCAGGTTGGAATGGGAGGAAGGGACTAGGGTTCTCTCACTCCTGTATCACCTGTTTGGCCAAGCCGTTCCTGAGACCCCTCTTACACAGTTGTGTAAAAATCATAGTTTTGATGTCGAGGGGCCCTTTTCTGGAATTGTTACTCACACTGTCGAGGGGGGTTGGAATGGTAGAGATAAGCTTAATTTCCCTGGACCCTTTTCAGAGAGCCTTGTTACCACTTGGGCTGCTTCTGAGTGAGGAGACTATCTTTTAGGCTGTTTTCAGTTCATGCGCGTCAGGGATGAAAATCCTGTGTAGGTGCACACAGCGCAGTTGTGGAAAGACAGTAGTGTTTCTGAGTTAAGCAGCAACTCTATTGTCAATGACAGATGCCATGCATCTGCTCCTTATCTCTTGCTGCCTCAAACTATGAAGCCAGTGCTCATTTCCCAGTGGACCCTGTAGCTCAGAACCTCTTGCAGCTTTGTGCCGCCAGAGCTATTACCAATTATTGAGCTTGACATTAAGTTGACATATGTTTGACATTCTGCCTGACAAATAGTTAAAATAGATTGCATACCTAAACAGAACCATAGATTTAAGAAAGCACTTTAAAAGACCTTCCTTGAGTCATGTTGTTCAGGCCAATCATTTTATAGGTGGGAAGACCACCAGACAAGTCCAGTGACTGGCCCAAAGTCATTACAGCTTTGAGTCAATGGGGCCCCACCAGAGGTGGAAGGCAAGTTCTTTGTTCCAGTTTATTTCTCCCTCTGTAGTCTATCTTAAATATCTACTGTAATTGTCAAATAAAAGAATTTCTTTGTCTGGGTGTGGTGGCAGTGTACCCCTTCAATCTCATTACCGTGGAGGCAGATGTAGGTGAATCTCTGTGAGTTCAAGCCAGCCTGGTCTACATAGTGAGTTCCAGGCCAGCCAGTACTACATAGTGAGACTTTGTCTCAAACAAAAGAAAACAAAACAAAATAAAAAATTTTGGCTTTTGAATATCAACACGTTTTCTCCTTAGGCTCATACCAAATGTGACTTGGAGCAGAAAGACTTGAATTTGAGTGCTTCTTACTGACTGTACAAGGTTGGACATGTTGCTTAACCTGTTTCTTCATTTCTGAAAAGAACCATAGCAGCCTTAGAAGACCATTGGACTGATGAATTGAGAAGTTTCCCAGTGTGTCTGAACTCCTTGGTTATAAGTAATAGAAACCCATCATGAACCAACCTGAACAGAACATCTTCGCTCACAAGACTAACAGCTTTGTGTGTCATATCCTAGCTCTCACACTGACTCTGCTTTCTTGTGTGTCATATCCTAGCTCTCACACTGACTCTGCTTTCTTGTGTGTCATATCCTAGCTCTCACACTGACTCGTTTATTCATTTATTAGCACCTTTTGTGAAAACGGAACTTTATTAATTTCGTTGTTTAATCTGTCCATCTAGCCTTAGGAATTCATTATCTTCAGTTCCTGGCTGAAACTCAAAATTCATAGAATGACCCAAAGCCCAGTGATTGGTCCTACTGCCTCTCTGCCTGGGTTCCTCTCCTCTCACAGTCCTGCTTGTCCTCCGGCCACCCTGAGCCCTCGTGTCCTCACAGGCGCCATATTCCTTCCTACCCCAGGGTCTTTGCGTTTGTGGTTCCCCTCACATGGAATGCTTTCTTCTCAGATTGCACACAGCTCCATCTCTGTCGGCTGCGGGTGTCTCCTTGGGAAGCCTTCCTTCACTGCCTTCCATACAGTGCCATCCTTTTCTGTTCCTTGTAATGTTTTACAGTCCTCGTTACCTAACGCACTGCGTATAGCTTATTTCTTGTTTATCTATTTGACTGTGTGTCCCTAAAGATGAAGACTGAGTGGTCTCCACTGAATCAATAGCCCAGAACAGTACAGAAGTAAGTCTTTAATGCATACTCTTGGCTTAGTAGTTGGCATTAATTTTCTGTATTTCTTTGCTTTTACCCTTAGAGCCAGATGACCTCTATCCAAGACTACTAGTTCTGAAAATGTGCATCCTGACAGGAATCTTGGCTGTCTTACAATATAGATCTGTGCTTAGCCCAGCATCTGCTGTGAGCACTGGCTTTAATTTTATCACGAGGGTCAGCCTTCTCTTAAGGAGTTTGCAGTGTAAAGGAGAAGCAGGCAGAGTGCAGCAGCTTAGGGGTGTCGCTCTCAGCTCAGTTCCGCAGATCCTCTTTGACTTCTCACTCAGAGGCCCCAGTGTTGGGGTCAACGAGTGAGCTGGGCCACCTGGACTGTTTGTTACCTGGAGTGGCTGGATAGAGGTTTTATCTGGGGATTGAGTCGAATCATAGCTGCACGGGGATTTCAGTCAGAACACAGTTCAAAGCAGCAGCATCTGGTAACTGAGGCAAAGGGCCAGTGAGAAGCAGGAGAGACAGGAGGTAGCCAGACTGCAGGAGCAGATGTAAACCAGTGAATGCTACATGAAGCCTGGGAGCTGCCTGGGGGTGAAGAGTCATGCTGATTTTTTTTTACATTTTTATTTTATTTTATGTGTATGAGTGTTTTTGCCTGCGTGTGTGTTAAGTTCACCTGTATCGTGCAGTGCCCACAGAGGTCAGAAGAGGACATGAGATCTTTTGGGACTAGAGTTACAGATGGTTGTTTGTCACCACGTGGGTGCTGGGAATCGAACCTGGGTCCTCTGCAAGAGCAGCCAGTGCTCTTTCTCCAGCTCTGCTGGTTTTTAAATACACATGGCAGAAACCTTTTTGCAAACTCAATGAGTGGCTTTTCTTGAAGCTCGGGGCAAGGAGCTGGAAGAATTGTTCATTAGCCAGCCTTCCCTTGACTGTCTTTTCCATCTGTTGTCTAGGGAACCCTTAGGACACCCTTAGGACTCAGAGACCCACGAAATGGCGTTTTTAGCTTAATGATGCTGTGTCTTTGAGGTTTGCAACAGTCGAATGTTTTCTGTGAGCAGAGCTCAGTGCCAGAGACTCCCGGAATGTCAGTTGTGAGCTCTTTCTGTGGATTGCCCTCATGCTATTTTGCCTAGAAGTTAGGGGGACTACAGCTTTTAAAGTTGTCTTTTTTCAGTAATTGATTTATTCCATTACCTGATTGAGTATCTTATGTGTATCAGAGAATTGTGGGGCACAAAGAACTAAGAAAACACAGATAAAGGATGAGTCAGTCTCCTTGGGGGAGAGCAAGTAAAAACTGCAGAGAGGAAGCACCGATTAAACCAGGCCTTAAAGTATGAGAACTGTTGCACTGAACTTAGGAAGGGGACCAGTCCTCAGGGAAGAGTGTGAGCAAAGGGGGCACACACAGCAGGGCCAGTGCAAAGCAGAGCAAGACAGGTGTGAGGAGAGCCCTCCTTGGAGGAGGCCTTGGAGAGACTTTCTTGAGTCAGAGATGAGGCTGGTCTAGATTGGGTAGAGGAGGCTGTGGTCTGCAGGCTGGATCCAGTCCCCTCCCTTTTTTGTGAAGATGCTCTTAGAATTTGGTTGTGATCAGCTTCCTACAAACAGTGCTGTAATGTGTAAAACCCCACAGTCTAAAGAACTTAACATCAGGCCCTTTAGAGTCAAACTTGGCCAGCTCTTGGACTGCTTGCGACCCCTTTAAAAAGTGTGTCTGTGTATCAGAGGGAGAGGGAGAGGGAGGGAGGGAGGGAGGGA
>NW_008338348.1:488113-515522 GCF_000622305.1 Nannospalax galili | reverse complement strand
GGAGGGAGAGAGAGAGAGAGAGAGAGAGAGAGAGAGAGAGAGAGAATGAATTGCATGCCTGTGTGCGTGCAGGTGGGCCAGAAGAAGGTGTCAGCTGTCCCTCTCTGTCCCTCTCTGTCTGTTCCCTTGAGGCAGTGTCTCTCCGTGCACCTGGTGCTTGGGTTTTCTTGCTTAGGCTGGAAGCCAACAGCCTAGCAGTCCTGTCTCTGGTCCCTCATCTCTAGGGTTACAAGCACACATGGGATGCCCAGCTTGTTATGTGGGTGCTGAGATAAAACTCCAGTTCTCATGATTGTGAGCACGCTCCCTGCACCCCCTCTTTGGCCCTTGTGACCCCTTTCTGCCCAAGGAATTTTTACATTACCTCATGTACCTAGGTATATTAAATAGGGTTACAAATATTTGCTGATAATGATTCATAAATATATTTAAAACAATTCTTTAGAATACATATAATTTTACCATTTATTAGCGATAAAAGCAAATTTGTACACCAATGACATGAATGTATTTATTTCCACATGAAGGACTAAATCTTGGCTAATTATTTGATACTGAAGAATGTTGAACAATTTCAGCGGTTTCTGAGTTGATTGATGTTTTACTTTTATAATTGTCAATTCTGAAAATGCTGCTTCACATAAATATGTAGTACAAAATGGCAGAAGTATATTTAGGGTCATTTCATAAGTTGGAAATTCTGTCCTAACCCCTAGCCAGAATTATTGAACTATTTTTTTATGAAACTCAAACTTGGCAACTCAAACAGCATTAAACAAATCATTTTAATAAAATACAGTCCAAAGATGCACTAATTTGATATTTGCAAAGTCTTTGTTTTTTGTAATAAAACCATAATGTTTCTGTAAGAGCAGAAAACTTTGTATGTACTGTAAAATCACTGCAATTTGTAATCCGGTAGTCTCAGTTTGTAAGCGGTGTTTAGGTAGTGTTGGCTGGTGTGGCATGGTGTGACAGTGTGGATGGTGCAGTGTGCATGCTGTGTGTGCAGAACCAAGACTGTGTTGGAGTTGGACAGTGCGGCAGGCTGAGCACTGCCAGAAATACTTCATACACATACGGGTTTGATTTTTGAGTTCAGTTTTGCTCATTTTGCATTCAGAAACTGTTTACTGTTGCCAGATTTTTTGCCTCCTCCACGTCCAGCTTTGAGATTAGGGATTTGTTGTGGTTTGAATGTGAACTGTCCTATCCCCACCTCTCACCAGGCACACGTGTTTGCATACTTGATAGCCCTTTGGTGGTGCTTTCTTAGGAGATTTCCCAGCCTTTGGGAAGTGGAGCCAGGCTAGAAGAAGTGGGTCACTGGAGGGCAGGCTTATGGGCTATATCCTGTTCTGCTTCTAGCCTGAGTGCTTTGCTTCCTGATCCACCCGGATGTAGCAGGCAGCCGCGTGCTCCCACTGCCATGGCAAGTGCTGCCCCCGCCTCATCTCTTCACCATGGCAGGTGACACACAAGCAAAGTGACTGTTTCTTCTCCACGTGCTTTTGTCAGGTAGTTTAGTTACAGTGGTGAGGCAAGTAGTAAAGGGAGCTTGCTTGGATTTAGGGTTAGTAGGTGGTGAGGTTAGGAGAAATGATTGTAGCTTTGGGTTGGAAATTAAATGATCCTAGTTCACAGTATTTTTTCTTGGAGTTAAGAAAAGGGTGGCAGTTACTCCTGCCTCCTTCATTCTAGACAGGAGAGGACAGTCGAAAGCCCAAGGGGTTATGGAACTCAATTCAGACAGCAAGTTGGCAGATGTCTCCCCATGATAGTGCTTCCTGGTAGACCTCCAGTGAGGGTCCTCCAACTTGGCAGTGCTTAGATCTTGGAGACCATTGAGTTCTTACAGATACCTACCCAGCAGCACAGACTGAGACCTGCTTCACAACTCCACCAAACCCAGCTGGGCCTCATGGTGCTGAGACGTACAAGGCAAGGCAACCTCAGCGGTGTGCAGGTGGGGCCCGAGACTCCAGACCCTGCTGCCTCACTGGGCGTTCTTTATTGAGAGACAGTCCTTCAGCCGTGCTGCATCACATGCTGTAATAGCATGGCTCTTCTGCACAGTCACTCAGTATTCTGCATACCAAGAACAACCTGGAGTGGGTCCCAGCGCGTTCATTCCCTGTCCTCCTTTCAGATGGTGGGCCACCAACAGTTCTGTGTCACCTGCTGAGGTAGACTGCTGAACTAGTTCCCTCCTTGGGACATTTTTGGTAAAGTTCTTCCTTCTAGATGTGTGTTTATCTGGGAGGCTCAAGAACCAAATCTGTCTACATATTGAGAACACGTATATGCCCGGGCAGGTAGCAGCCAACCTTTGCCAGGCCGTCAGTTGGGCCCAGTTGCCCTTCCTTATCTGCAGGTTCTGTATTTGTGAACTCAGCTGAGGGCTGGAACGCTTTAAAAGCTGAGAGTGTAGCACAGGTGCCTGCACTCCTCCTTGTTGCTATCCTTAGCAGTGCAGTGTAACAGTGTTCACATAGCCTCTGATTGTGTTCTAAACAAAGGGCATGATGGTCAGTCGCTCCTGTGCCACAGATACGCGTGTCTAAGGATTTCTGTACGCCTGGCGTTCCTGAAAGAAATCCCTGTAGATCTGGGAGGATGACTCTTCCACATTGCTCATTTTATATAC
Organism: Nannospalax galili; assembly: GCF_000622305.1. Taxonomy (NCBI): domain Eukaryota; kingdom Metazoa; phylum Chordata; class Mammalia; order Rodentia; family Spalacidae; genus Nannospalax; species Nannospalax galili. The sequence goes on along the minus strand of NW_008338348.1, from coordinate 512,875 downwards.
TATAACTAATAACAGGACCCACACTTGAGAAAACCAGTCATCTTTGGACTTCTACTCTAGGTTAGGGATTTTGCTCAGGTCTTTATGTACCTGAATCATTTAATGTTTCACTTTTAAGGGGACGTAAATAGACTAAACATATCATATTGGTTGCATTATGAATGCTATGATTTTGGAATTAATGCAAATGTGATGTTTGGGATTTCTTATGTAGAAATCCATATGGGCTCCCTCTGGTGGGTGAAGATAAAGTCTACAAATGTTAATTACAGCTTATGGTATGAACTCCTTTCTAGGTTTAAAACACATTCAAATTATCCAAAAAGAAGCCCATTGAAAGCTCCTCTAAGAGAGTTCATAAACCAGAGTAATAAAAGATTGGTCTGTGAATGAATCCAATAACTTACAACACAAGCTTGCAGCACAGTTGAAATGCTAAATGCCACCCAGGATACTTTTCTTCCTGACTTTCCAGCTCTCAAAGCCTGGAAATACTGGTTGTGTTCCTCCTCCTGATTGCTGTCCACCACATGCCTGTCCGTCAGAATATTGTAATCATGGTGCTTGGAAGCAGAGCTTCACACCTCTGTCTTCTCTTCATTTCACAGAATGGAATCTGTTTCTACCCCACTGAGGGTCAATGATGAGAAAGCTAGACTGAGCATTTGCTCTGGGGGCATCCTCTCCAGCAGCAAGTTCTGCAGTGTATATAGAAGAGGTCAGCCACAGCGTATTGTGCCTCAGGGAACTGAGAAAGGAATTAAAAAGTGTGCATTTAGCTAGAAATGCTTTTGGACTGCTAGTAATTAACTGTGTGACCCTGCGGAAACACCCTGCCCCTCAAGTCCCTGTATCTACTGTTTTAGTTAGTGGGAGCCTGTCAGTAGATGAACCCTGGGAAGCTTTTCAACAGACAGTTCCACAGTTTAGTTCCTGTACTGAAATCCCTAAGGTGTACTTTTAAATTCTGTTTAATGGCAAGTGCCCATTGCCTTGGGACATTTTCCTTGGGTCCCTGTATGCTTAGAATTTTTCATCTAGATCAGAAAATGGTTTCTTTTTTTTTTTTTTTGAAACAGGGTCTCACTATGCAGTCCTGGCTAGCCTGGAAATCTCTATGTAGACCGAACTGGCCTTGAACTCACAGAAATCTGCTTGCCTCTCTGCCCCCTAGATGCTGAGATTAAAGGCGTATGCAACCATGCCTGGCAAAAATGATTTTTTGAAGTTAGCATTTGGTTTTTTTTTTTTTTAATTTATGTGTATGAGTGTAGTGCCTGCATGTAAGTGAGTGCACCCATGTCGTGCAATGCCACGGAGGTTAGAAGAGGGCTTCGGATTCTCCTGGAACTGGAGTTAAGGATGGTTCATAGCCGCCATGTGGGTGCTGGGAATCGAACCTGGGTCCTCTGCAAGAGCAGTCAGTGCTCTCAATCTCTGAGCCATCTCTCCAGCCCCAACATTTGGTAAGTTTTTCCAGATGAGTTTAACTATCAGCAAGATATATTTTTGAAGTTGGCTATTTTAAAATATGATTATAAAGGTCATAAGTACTCTTCAAGCAGAATAGAGAAGAAAAGAAATAGCCGTTGTTAGAATTTTGATGTATAGCTTTCTAGATACTTTTAATTAAAAGGAAATAGGTTTTTCCTACAATACTTTTACATAACCCTTTCTTTCCTCCACAACCTTTTTTGTTTTCCCCTTTTCTTTTTTAAAAATTGGTTCTAGAGGCTGGAGAGATGGCTCAGAGGTTAAGAGCACTGGTTGCTCTTGCAGAAGAGCTGGGTTCAGGTCCCAACACCCACATGGCAGCTAAGAGTTGTCTGTAACTCTAGTTCTAGGGGATCCGACGCCCTCTTCTGACTCTCCGGGCACTGTACAAAATGAGCGCTCTTATACACATGCAAGCAATACACTCATACAAATAAAGTAAATAATAAATATTAAAAAATAAAATTAAAAATTGGTTCCAGAATTTCATATATTTTTATTGCACTCAGACCCTCTCCTCGTCATTGTCCCCCAATCGATGCCCTTCATTGTTATCTGTCCTTTTCCTTTTTAAACTTATTTTTAATTTTTGTTTTTTTGTTTTTTTTTCTTTTTGAGACAAGGTCTCCCTGTAGACCCAGCTGGTCTGGGACTCTCTATATAGACCAGACTGGTTTAGATCTTACAGAGACCTTGCCTGCCTCTGCCTCCTGAGTGCTGGATTAAAAGTGTGACACCTATCCCTAATTTTTGTTTTTTTTAAAGGCCTATGGATTCAATCTGTGCCTTCCAAGTGCTCCTGCATGTGAGTCCAAGCCCTGAAGCCTGGTCAACCTACCAGGCTCACACCAGTAAGGAGAACTGACTCCCCCCAGCATCCGTTAGTTGCCAGTAGATTCTCAGCAGGGCTGAGGCTTCCTGTCTGCCTCCCCATCCATGCTGGGCCCCTGTGTGGCTTAGGCTTGTACAAGTCTTGTACATGCTGTCCTAAGTGCTGTGGGGTCATGTGTGCAACTACCCTTTGGATCCAGATAACCTGGTTTCCATCTACCACCTCTGGCTTTAAAACTCTTCCCACCCCTTCTTCCGCAGTGATCCGTAGGCCTTGGGAGGAGAAGGTACAGTATAGAGGCCCATTTAGGGCACAAGCATTAAGACCAACAGTTGGCAAGTGGGACCTCATGAAACTAAAAAGCTTCTGTGCTTCAGAGGATGCAGTCATTCAAGTGAGGAGGCACACTACATGGGAACACATCTTTACCAGCTATACCTCTGGGCAGTAGAAGATTAGTAATATACAAAGAGCTAAAAGAATTAAACATCAAACAACAGCAACTGAACCCAGTTAAAAATGGGGACAAAAATAACTAAACAGAGTTGTCAAATGATGAAACACAAATGGTAAGAAATACTTTTAAAAATGTTCAACATCTTGGCCGGCACTTGGGAGGCAGAGGCAGGCAGATCTCTGTGAATTCGAGGCCAGCCTGTTCTACATAGCGAGTTCCAGGTCAGCTAGGGCTACAGGGAGACCCTGTCTCAAAAAAAAAAAAAAAAAAAAAAAAAATTTCAACATCTTTAGCTATCAGGGAATGACTTTGAGATTTTATCTTATCCCAGTCAGAATGCCTAACATCCAAAAAACAAGTGATGACAAATGCTGGTGAGGATGTGGGGAAAGGGGACACTTATCCACTGCTAGTGTGAGTGCAAACTAGTGCAGCCACCATGGAGATCAGTGTGGAGCTTCCTCAGAGCCACAAGTAGATCTCCCACATGCTCCAGCCATGCCACTCAGGCATACTCCCAAAGGACTGCATCCTACTACAGAGACACCTGCTCATCCGTGTTCCGCCTTTGTATGTGTCACGCTTGGTCAGCATTTTTCTGTGTCAGCGTGCACTGCTATATACCACCAATTTGCCTGGCTGCATGGCCACTGGAAATACTTGGAAATTGTCTGAGCTTAATGCCTGTTGGAATATGTAGACAGTTTCCAGTTTGGCACCATTTTAAACAAACAGCATTTTTGTAAAGATTTTATTTTATGTATATGAGTATTTTGCTTGCTTGTATATAAGTGCATCGTGTGTGTGCAGTGTCCTCAGAGGCCTGAAGAGGGCGTCAGATTCCCCAGAATTGGCGTTCCAGGCAGTTGTGCACTACCCAGTGTAACTGCTGGCCTTCTACAAGAGCAGGAAGTGCTCTTAACCTCTGAGCCATCTCTCCAGCCCCTAAACAGAACATTTTTTTAACCAAATTTGTTTCAAGTTTTTGTTTAATTTTTTCTCAGAAACTTTAGCTGTTATGATATTGGTAAGAAGAAAACTAGCACCAGATCATTTGAAAGCATGAGATGCATTAGAATTTACTCTGCACCCTGGGTGTGTATGGCAAAGGTGCTAACTAGCTGGGCGTGGTCGAACAAGCCTGTAATTGCCGCTCTTGAGAGGCTGAGACACGATGATTCAAGACTGCCTTGCCACAGTGAGTTCAGGGTTGGTAGAACCTTGAAGAGCAAGCTCAGTCAGCCAGATGGCCAGCATAAGAGCAGTGCCGACGGGACGGGACGGGAAGGGCACTGGCCCGCCAAGCCAGTGGGTGCCTTGCAGTTGGTGTTGTGAAATAAAGTGGGGGTGGGTAAGATGAGGTTTGTGGCCCGATTAAGGAATGCCTCAAAGGCGTGCACAAAATAAGTGTCCAGACACTAGAGGTAATCCTGTATCTACTAGTGACCACTTAGAATACAATGAAACATTAATAGTCACAGCAAAAGGGATTTCAGTAATTACCTTAAAAAGAAATGTATATAACCCAGTTGAACAGAACTACAAAACTTTAGGGAGATGTAGAAGACCAGTGTAGATAGACACACAACCCGGTATGTGTAGGGGGAAAACGTGTGCTGCAAAGCTATTAGCTGTTCTTAAATTAACTTGTAAGTCTGATGCATTTCAGTCAATATTTTCTAACATAACTTTTTTGAGAAGAACCTGAAAGTAGTTCCGAAGTTCATCTAGAAAGACGCTGGAGAATTGCTGAGCATTAGAAGAAAGGGAGGGTGGGGTGGGGCCTCAGTTTGTCCCCATGAAAGGGGCTTGTCAGTCATTTGTACATCTCCATTCATGGTGTCCAGACCCTGAAAGAGATTCCTAAATGGACTTGAGATTTAATTATGAAAGTAAAACAGAAGAAAATGAAAAACAAATATTGACAAACCTTCTAGAAGTAGGGAGTCTATTTGACACAGTAAGTTAGGAGCAGCAGCCTGTTCCTTTGCCTCTCAACACTGGAGCAGCATTCCTGCCAACAGAGCAGAGAGGGACAGAGCAGAGAGGGGTTACTGGGCAAGGTGTGGCATGACAGTGTGTCAGAGCATGGGAAGAGTTCCTTCATGATCTGGTTGGGTTTAAAGATAAATGCCTGAGCTAGTTACAATTAAAACTGTATACAAAACTCCACACTGCAGACATGGAAATACAGACTAGACAGGATAACCAAAATGTCAGCTGTGGCTGCTTATGGGTGGTGGAGCTGTGGGTGAGCTTTATTCTGCCACCTTCATCCAGAATCTCTTTGATGAACACACACCATTGATAAAAAAAAAAAAAAGCAACTCAGAAGTAAAACTAGCAGATGAGCTTTTACTTGTAGCAGGAATCGGAGAAGCATTAATAGCTTTTGATTAGAAAAATGTCATGGCTAAGCAGGATCTAATTATGTATTAAATTTGCAGCGGAGGGGGCCCTATTTAAAGGTTGTCTGTGGTGAAACCTTTTGTAAAGGGAATAATTTTCCTGTACCTCAGCTGGACTTTCAGTTCAGACTCTCTTAACCTATACAAGAAAATCGCCTACAAATGTTGCACCGACACCTTAGCCTTCTGGTTGTCATTCTAAAAATAATAAACTGTAATAATAGCTACCACTCGCCGAGTCCCTGCTCTACCTGACCCTGTGCTAACAGCTGTATTTGCTCTTGTGAGCTAGCTTCCTTTATTCATGGAACTGAGGCTCTGAAGGCTGGGCCATCTCCCTGCTGAGGTCCCTGCACAGTGAGAAATGAGCAGTGATGAGGGGCACCAAGGTCCCTGGCCTGCCAGCTGCGCTCTGCGGCCTCCCATGGACCTCTGGGATCTGCCCCCTGGTGCGTTGTCACTTCATCTGCTGTCTCTAGGTGCATGGTTTGGTCACATTGATTTGAAAGTATCAGACTAGCTTTGGGGAAAATACAGCTACGGAACCAGGCTCCTTTGGTTTGGTTTGGTTTGGTTTGGTTTTGTGAACTCCTTCCCTTCCCTTAAAACTCAATTGCATAATGACAGTGCATTTCTTATACATAGTGTTGATACATGCTTTGGGGGAATAGGGGACAAACCTTGCAGTTTTAGGTAGTAAAACCACTAAGAAGGAAGGACACTCAGTGTAGAGTTTTGATCCCTGCATCCCAGGGAGAATTCTGGGGCTGAGATGGCCTTGTCGAAGTGCCCGTGGAAGCAGAGGACCAGCCATTCTGAACTCCTGTACTGGCTAGCATTTCGTGTGACCTTCCTCCAGGGAAGGAACCCAGCACAGGGGAGGCAGTTGCCTTTTGCTCAGGGCCTTGTCCTGAGAACAGCTTGACAGAGTCTCCTGCACTTCCAGCAGTTGGGGCAAGAGCACTTCAGGCCTAGGCTGGGGCCCCACACCAGCTCTTCGTGTTTGGGCATTGGGTGAAGTGCTACACACCAAGCGGCCAGTGCTGTGTCGGGCACATTTTAGATACTGGGAAGTGGCAGCTACTGTGGTGTCACCTTAGGTGTACTGAGTGACACCTGTCAGTAAGGAAGCCATGAGACTGTTCTCTGGGGCCAGGTTCAGAAAACTATCAATTTCTTAGAATTTGAAAGAGACTTTTATTTGGGTAGTGATTACACAGCATCCACAATTGGTCTTGAGAGTCCAACAAAGGTAAGAGGCAAATTCTCTGCCTCATGGACTTAGTCTAACAGGAATTCACAGTAACAAGTGTACACAGAGAGCCTGCTCGGGGTGTGAAAAGTCATTCAGAGTAAACTCCAAGACATACATAAGTAATTAGAAACCTTTGAAAGAAGAATTTTGGAATTCAGAGGATGAGAGATTACTTCTGGGTTAGTTTGAAAGGAGGCTTTGGGGAGCAGCTGACTTTTGAGTAGGCCTCTAGAGACTCATAAGTTTCATGCGTGGGAAGAAGAGAGGAGAGGCAAGCTAGGAACACAGGAGACTCAGGTGATCAGGCCTGGGATGGCAAGTAGTGAGAAAAGCTCAGCTTATCTGGGAGGAGAGCAAGTGGGCTGTGGGCTGTGCCGTACAGTATAGTTGGCCCTGGGTTAGCTCTATCCAGCTTGCTCTGCCCTTATCCCAGGAAACTGATCTTTATGGATTACATGTAGGAGTGCCCTCACCCTCTGGCTTCCGATGGGAGGCAGAAGGAGGAGGTTCCAATGGTAGAGGGTTGCAGGAGAAGACAGGCGTGGCCTCCACTGCCCATGACTCCATTTGGTGCCGGCTCCCCACTTAGTTTCCCTCGATGCATCAAGACAGGTATAGCCAGTGGGGGTACCAGCCAGCCGTAGACAGGCCTGCAGTGCAACCCCACTCGGTGACTGACCCTGGAAGACAGTGACGAGGGGAAGCACTAGACCCAGCACTCTTGTCATCTGTCTTTCTCTTTCTGTCTTTCTCTTGAAGGTGGGTTGCATTTAATCTGTATTTCTCTCCTCCCTTTCTAGCTCAACATTGCAGCGAAAGAAAGTCAAGTATTTTAGGCTTCAACATGCTTTTCTTCCTCAGTGATGTGGCAGTTTATACTTTTCTTCCAAATATGGCCTGAAAGGTTAGAGGTGGTAAATGGCTATGTGGCACGCCGACTGTAAATCTGAAGTGAAATGGAGTCTGTAACCCATTATCAGATTCTGAATCAGGCTGCTGTGTCCTTCCCCAGTTTTTGCTTCAGTGAAATTGTGTTTTCATTCTGTCAGTGGACAGTTTACACACCTAATGTGAAGAGAATTTATAATGAATACTTGATGTGAAAGAGACTAATTAGATACTTCAACTCCAAGGGGTTTCATTAAAGTAATAAGGAAATGACATTTAATTTTGAATGGTAGACACATTTAATGTTATCGCCATTAAGCATTTACTATCCACACTCAACACATTTTCTGCAAGTGAATTCCCAGAGCACAATTCATCTTTATACAGGTAGGAAGGTTCCGTTCCTGCTGAGCAGGTTTGGTGTCTTCCACTCAGCTGTGGAGCAGAGCGTACCTTCCAAAGAATAGAATGTGATGGTTGATTGGAAACTTTTGGAGGTACAGCTTTAAGCTCTACCTCTTGAAATAAGAAAAAAATATATAAACGAGTCCCCAGATGAAGGCGTGTTGGGTACTTTATAGCCCTAATTGACTCCAGACACAGGCCATGATTTGTAAGCAAGCAGTGACAAGAGGAAGTGAAATCAAAATTAAATTAAGGGCAGGAAGGGAAAAAAGAGATCTCAAGGAGAGGTGATGAATTTTCTGAAGGCTTCTAAATACCTGTCCGTGGCAAAATTGCAAGTCGGCAGCCACATCTCAGTTACACCAGAAGATGAAGTCTGGAAACATTTCAGTCCTGAAAAAGACCTCTCTCCTGAGGAGTCTTTCTCAGTGTTCTCTTTCTTGATGTTCGTTGTTTCGTGCAGCCCAGTGGCTCAGGTGCGTGTGCTTCTTTACCTCTGCACTCCCCAGCCAGCATCAGAACTATCTGCCATGAGACACAGTGAGGGATGTTTGGGAAGGACTGCCTTTTCTGTTACAGTTTGACATCTTGATATTGTTCGAGCTCATGTAGATAAATGTCTGGGAACCAGCTGTCCCAGTGACCACCACTTTTGCAGTTGTTTCATTCCCCTTCCTGGCCACCCTTGTCTCATTGACCAGGCCCCAAAAGACAGGCACTTTAGCCCACTGCCCTTAGAGCTTAGCACATGATTCAGCACATACCTGGAAGTGAACGGAGTGAATTAGCCCTAGTGTTTCCTCTCTTGTCCATTCTCCATAGCCATGTGGGCTTGGGTCCTGCTACCTGGAGCTTGAGCCTGTGGAGTAGCATTAGGTATTCAGGCTCTCCAGAGCTGGTCATTGTGCAGAAGATGTCACCTTCATTGTTACTTTGGCTCAGAAGCCTTCAGTACTGCTCATTTCCTGCGCAACAAGCTCTCTTACTGACCTTATATCTAGGCCTTTATAAAAACAGGCTGTGTTTTTCCAGGATTGAGTCCCACACTTCTCCACGGTCCCACCAGCTACAGCCAAACATCCCTGGCACAGTCGTAGTCAGCCTTCTTCCCCCTGCTTGACTGCTGCTCTTTCTCCTTCCTGGGCTGCTCACCTTTACATTCTCAGATTTGACTTCCCTTGCAAAGCAGGGCTTATTTTAACCTAACCTGGTCTCTTGAATTCAAACCAATTGCTGCCTCCTTTACTTATTAAATAAGGAGATATTTATGGCCTGGGACATCCTCTGAATTACTGTAATGTATTCTTTAATGATTACACAAAAAATTTTAAAATATTTTATTTATCATTTCCACTTTATGTGTACGAGTACATTGCCTGCATGTGTGTGAGTGCACCCATGTCATGCAATGCCACGGAGGTCAGAAAGGGCTTTGGATTCCCCTGGAACTGGAGTTAAGGACGATTCACAGCCGCCATGTGGGTGCTCGGAATTGAACCCAGGTCCTCTGCAAGAGCAGTCAGTGCTCTTAACCGCTGAGCCATCTCTCCAGCCCCTGATTACACAAAGTTTAACTTTCCAGGTGCAGGTGGAAAAGTGCTGTTGGGTTGAGTCTGCGTGGTATCATCTACTTCAGGGCATAGGAGATGGAGGAGGAGGCTAGGACTCCGCCTTGGTGCTTGTTTAGTTTGGCTTGTAGGAAGAGGTGAACACCTCATGGTCAGCCTTAGACTGGCCAGGCCCAGCACCAGCTGGCCATAGTAGGATTTCCTTACATAGTTCTACAGAATGACTAGACAGCACTCCTGGGATATTCGTGTATTGTTCGACCTCAGGCTAAAAGAACCAATATACATAATTCTCCTTCTAAAGCCACAAGTCCTTTTCTTTCAGTCTTTCCATCCTTAGCTGTTCTCCCTTGTCTGCTTTCAGGTTCAGACTGAAATTTAAATCAATTTCCTCTTCCCTGTGGAATTGGAGAACAGTTGTTTAGTCACCTCCTTATAAATAGCCTCTAAGACTTGCTTTCTCCAGATTGAATTATCCCAGAGTCCTTTCTTTTTTCCCTCATAGCTTTTTATAAAAAGAAGCATTTGTTTTTAAATTTTTTTCCAACTCTTTATAAACTTTGTTCTTTCATAATTGTCCCACAGGAGACCCCAACGAGGGCCTGGTGGATGAGGGCCTGGGGAAGAGGACCTGGTAGGTCCTGTTAGGACAGAGGTGGTCTTGCTTTTATGTCTTAGAGTGTCCTGTTAACTGCCTCCCTTCCTATCAGAATGAACTCTCCCCTTCTCAGGGTTTGTTTCTTTGGGGGGACATTTCTCTAATATGTATCTTGACTTTCTTTTCACAAACACTAACTTGCATTATCAGAAATCTTATGATTACAAGTTATAGCGATTGTAATGCAATTAGCTTAGATGATCAAAGAAATTTGTGGATTTGTATTAGCTGGCTGGACTCAAATGATCCAGCAGTGTCACTGTATGCCTAGTTTTTCTTGTTTACTCTCTTCTGCCTTTCACAGTGTTGGCATCTCCTTGAAGGCATCCACAAGCCCTTGCTTTGTGGTAGCTACAAGCCTGCAGCTTTTGAAGATCTCACTTTCCCATGCTGCCCATCCAGACAAAGAGAGCAGCTCTTTCCTCATTGTGCCCACCCAGATAATGGGACTCTGATACCTGAGTCAGGTGCCTGTCCTACCACCCATGCCTCCAGGGAAACAGTCACATGTTTACCTGTCCTTGAAGTCCATGCCTCCAGAGGAACAGAAAGTATGTTTACCTGTCCTTGAAGTCCATGCCTCCAGAGGAACAGAAAGTATGTTTACCTGTCCTTGAAGTCCATGCCTCCAGAGGAACAGAAAGTATGTTTACCTGTCCTTGAAGTCCATGCCTACAGAGGAACAGACAGCATGCTTACCTGTCCTATAATCCATGCCTCCAGAGGAACAGCTGCATGCTTACCTGGGCCTCCTGGAACATGGTTCATCAGCTGCAGCAGTGTGTCTCTTCTTCTGTGGCTAAGAGTTGGGGATGGGTGGTTTCCAAAGGGAACGTGGTAGCTTTCTTCATCAGAAGGAGGGGGACAATGCATACCTGACCAAACAGAGCTGTCTGTCTTCAAAGTTGTCTTTTCCCTCCACTTTAGACAGTATGCTAGTATCACTCTGAACTGAGTCTCAGAGAAAACAGTTCTTTAACCCTTGCTCATCAGCACTCCTGTTTTTTGAGCATCTACTACATGCCTGGCATTAGGCAGGCAAACATGAGTGAGATCATATCCAACTTGGAGAAATTCAGCATCTAATGAAAAAGATAGGTTTTAAGGCAGAGAATGAAAGCCTATTGTAGTTAGTGCTGCTGTCACAGTGTGCCCAGATGTAGGGGTGGAAGTGAAGAACTCATACAAGAGAGGTGAATTTTCAGCTTGGCCTGGAAGGGCGCAAAGGGATTCCCCCAAACGCAGAAGAAAAGACATTCTCCTGAAGGCAGGCGGTGGTAAACCATGACAGGCTCTCAGCAGAGGACTGACACTGAGGAAAATCCTTCCACTGGATGCTGTTGGGCTCATCAGAGGTAAGAAGTCAGACTGGCAGTGAGGATGATGACCAGATGAGCTGTCATCATAGAAATCTAGGTGGACCCAGTGTAGGCCAGAACTAAGCTGGTGGATGGAGGAACAAAACATGGCATCTAGGTATGTTTGACAGGAAGTAGGATGTAGGATTGGTTGGATATAGGAGATGGCAGTCAGTTGTTATAGCTGATGTGAGGCTTGAATTGTAGATGACTAAGTAGGTGGTGACATTTTGTGTTATTATTTGAGGTACATACCAAACAGTCAAGTGACACATATATCAGGTGGTTGTAAAGGCAGAAATGGACTGCAGGAAAGGATTCTAGGCCTGGGTGTTGACTAAGATGACATCAAGGTGCACATGGAGGCCGAAACCTTGGAGAGTGAAGTTGACCAAGTGTCATTTCAGACAAGAAGAAAAGAAGACCTTGGAATAATTCTTGGGGAAAGACATTTGATAGGCCTTCGGCGGCTGGAAAGCCCAAGGAGGCAGCTCTGGAGAAGGCAGGCGTGTAGGGCCTGCGAGTAGCCGGCTACTTCTCTCCATGAAGGCACTGTCACCTGGGATGGTTTGCGGCCTGGAAGAGCAGGGATGCTGGTGTCCAGCCCTTCCTGGTGGGTGATCGGTGGCAAAACTACTTAATCCCACTTTCTTGCTCTGTAATACTTGAAGAAAGTAGTGCCTGGTTTGGAGGATTAAGCCAAATGACATGCTTTGAAGGTGCTTGGTCTAGATACCAGTGGATGCATGGGCTGCTTCACATCTGTACATGTCTGTCTCTCTGCACTGGCCCATTAATCTGAACTCCAAAATTAGTTTCTTTGGACTTAAATAATTTGTTTCTCTGAAAACTAGTGTTCCCAGTCAACAGTGTAAGTATCTGATGTGTTGAAGGTTTTTCAGATAGTTTATTGGATGGTTTTTTTTTCTGTTGGTTTTCAGTACTACTTCTGATTTAGATATGATTTTCTTTGTTTCGTCAACATTTTACCTATTTTTGAACTGTTCTTAATGCATCGTAGCACACAGCTTTCCTGTCCTCTTTCTTTTCTCTCCCTTCTTCCCCTCTTTTTGCCTCCCTCCCTCCCTCTCTCCCTCCCTCCCTCCCTCCCTCCTTCCCTCCCCCTCTCACTCCCTCTCTCCTTAAATTTCCTTCCTGAGAATCCTTCCTAAAATTGTGGAATGCTCTGTTAGCTGCTCCCCTGCATTTTGGTCAGTTTCTGGCATATTACTTTTAATCAGGATCCTTTCCTCGTCCATCCAGAAATTGGCAGTGTTTTCAACTCTTCTCCACAGGGTCAGGCATCTGAACTTGCTGTCTTTTCTTCCTCTCCCACTTTCCCAAGTAGATGTCTTGAACCGGTGATTAGATTGCGTGCCCACAATGACACAAGCAGCTCGAAGCTGGAATCTGATTTAAGGGAACATCGTGCAGAGTCCATTCAGTTCTGTTTTCAGCCAAGATTAAAATAGAGCGGTGTTCAGAGTGTGAACACGTTACTGACTCCCTGGCCCTTGCTGAGCCAGGCATCGTGTGTGTTCATGTTTAAGTGACTGGGTGGGTCACTTTTTTAGTTATTATGAACACAAACACTGATGCTAACAACTGACATGTGAAAGGAAAGAAGGCGCTAGTGATGAAAACCATTTAATGATTAGTGAGGAAGCAAATATTGTTTAATGAAAATAAAAACCATGTCGAAAGGGCCTAATGCTGACTTTTGGAAATATAACCATGTTGCGGTCTTTTGTGTACCCTCTGTCCTGTACAGTGGATATTGTTTAAAATTGCTTGGGAACTAGAGCTTGCAATTGTAAGCCTGGAATGTCCTGCAGATAATTAAGTTGTGGTCAGGCTTTGGAAAAATAAAAAGTTCTCGAACTATGATTTTATAAACATGCTACAATAACATTTCTTTATATTTAACAGTTTCTTATAGAAAGTTGATACTCTCATGAGGCATTGATTAAAGGTAAAACATCAAGAAAGAAAAAATATTAAATTAAAACTTCACTTAGGATGTTGACAGTTGGCTTGTAATATTAAACAGATGTGTGTGTTCCTGGGATATTCTTCTTTCTGAACTGAATTGCCAAGTTGTGTTTTTTTAAATGAAAACTACAAATTTTTGATCAGCTAATAATTCCAAGAGGCCTCTCTGCAGCCTGTTGCATCTGCCTCTCTCAGCTCGAGCCTTCTCCATGGAAGACGACTGTGGAAGCGCCCGCTCTGATGAAACTTCCCTTCCCTTCCCTTCCCTCCTGAAGCTCAGCCGGGCTATCCTCATCTCAAGATGCATTCTTGGAGACTGATTCCTTGAAATAATTTTGGGATCACTGGGTGGAATTCTACCTAGCAGATTCATGTCTGTAGTTTCTTCCCGTGTAAGCTTTGCTTTGGCATTTGAGCACACAAGTTGACCTACACTGTAGTATTGTGTTTGTGTGGTCAATTGTAAAGGTTTCATAATATGTGTGTATAGCCAGCCATGCAGATCAGCCTGTACCCCACACTGTGGGCCAAAGAAATGCCCGTGAGGGGACCTAGAGGAACCGGCCACGGAGTGAAAGGCTCTGTGAATTCTTTTCGATCATAAGGACTTCGCCTTTACATTCTGTAAGGCAAACATCTAGTGAGGGCAGTGGGGTTAGGGAGAGCTAGGGTGGGTTAGATGGATGCCTAAGCTCCTTTCTGTGGCATGGGGTGAAAAATATTTTGCATCTTCAAAGATTTTCAAATATTTTTGCATGAGTAGATAAATTGTACATTGTTGTACATTGTGTTTAGGCCAATGAAAGAACTTCAATTTAAACATCATTTTAGTTAAGTCTCTGACATGTGAACATCTTATGTTTTCTGAAAGATATATTTCCCTGGGCAGTAGTGTCTGATTAACCTGCACAAACAGTTTTGTTGCTTTGGATAGATTTATTTATCTTGGAACTATATGTTGTTTTCACAGTCTTTTGGGAATCAGTGTTTTCTTCTCTCTCTGCAGATTGCATTTGGAAAACTCTGATTTGGGGCCTTAAGTATATGGGAGGCATTTTCAGTAAACACAACAATCTGCTAGGCTATCTAAAGACATGTATTTTATGATACATGTTTTATGTGCTTAGACTCAAGAATAATGGACTCATTTTAATAGCATGCTACTTCAGTATGGCTGCTTGTTCTGTAGCTTAAGCATGGGAGCTTTTAGATATCACTATTTCCTGAAGTCTAATTTAGGAGCAAAAATATTTAAGGTACGTTTTTTTACAGGAAAGAATTTGACTTGTATACATTTTAACTTTAGTATGTGTGAAGAGAATAAATTTTGGTATGTGATGTTATCACAGTTTAATCCAACCCCTGCCATATTCTCCTGGAAACATGACTTGCTAATTAACATCTCCTTTTAGAAAAAGAACTTTGAGCTATGTCCAAAAAATAAGTTGAGTATAGTTTGCAACTCTAGAAAGAGCCACCCAGTTTGAACTTAAGACTCTGATGAATGGTAAAATGTATCTATTAGGGGTTTGTATGTATTGGGTTTTTCCCTAGTCTTTGTATTATTTCATTCCAAGTCCCTTCCAATGTTTTGCTATTAAGGAATATCACAGATATTTTAAATAGTTTTCTCTAACCAGAATCCATAATTATTAACAGATTTAGGGAGAAAATTCTGTTTCACTTTGCCATTCTTACTGCATCATAAGATAACTCTGCAAATGATATTCATATCTTGGCTTGTTCCTGTACCCTAATTTTAGTATTATGCTTGACTGAGCAGCGAGCTGCTGTGATCAGCCATGGGGAATTGTATTAGGCTGGCTTTGTTTTCTGTGTCAGTGTAGTTTGCAGTTTCCACCCCCAAGTTAGAAAAGCA
The DNA here is from genome assembly GCF_000622305.1 of Nannospalax galili. Classification (NCBI taxonomy): domain Eukaryota; kingdom Metazoa; phylum Chordata; class Mammalia; order Rodentia; family Spalacidae; genus Nannospalax; species Nannospalax galili. The sequence continues at coordinate 497,681 of NW_008338348.1, read as the reverse complement.
CAGTTTTAGAAGTGGCCTTTCAGTTTAAAGTTCAGTAGCCCTACCATGGGGAAAAGGAAGGGTGACGCTTTCAGGTGAGGTGATGATTAAGCACACCATTGGGGTTGTAGCCTGTCATCGTTTAAATCTTATTTGACATCACTTTTTCTCTGTACAGTGTTTGGATCCTCTTGGTTGTCCTGCAGATAGCAAAGTTGATTGTATTAGGGAGAGAGGAATGCATTGCTTTTCCCCGAAGACGTTGTTCGTTTTGGGGTCTATTAACTACTCCTTTACAGATTGAGAAGTAAAAAGCACTTTTGGGTCCCTAGTGGTCTGAAATGGGAAACGCATCTCTTGAAAATTTCATTAGTACCATCCATAAGTTTCCAGTTTGATTGGAAACAACAATGTTCATTTAGTTCGGTTTCTTATTAAAGTGTTGTTTGAATTACAGCTGAGGTTACTGTTGTCTTACTGGGCACAGATAAGGTTATGAAAGTGGACTTGATTAGCACCTGTGCTTGAAACCACTTAGGATGTGGAGGGAAATTCTGTAGATGCTTGTGCGCTAAGAAGACTGAGAAAACTCTGGTGGGACTTTCCTTTGTCATCTTTTTGTCAGGTTTATCTTACTTAATTTTCATGAAAATAATGTGTTTGTTACTGTGGTCACACTGTGATTGAGCTTTGGCTTATGTATGATATTTTATTGTCCCTGTCTTGGAAAATTATAGCAGTTTTTATGAGGAGTGGTTTGTGGGTTCACACAACCCACTTGGAGTGCCATTTACTATAATTCTCTTCTAAAAGGACCATAAAACATCATGTAAATTGTTTAAAAAGGGAAAGGTCTTTTCTGAGAAAGACAAAGACAAAATCTTTCCAAGCTTTTTTTTCCTTTTGTTTCTTACAGCAAGTTTCATTAATTTCAGCTCATTTTATTTTGAACAATAATGTTTTAAAATAAAGGCCATGTGTGTATAAGGGGAGATGGTTGTGAGCTGGAGCTATGTTAAACTGTAAAACTGGATATTGATGCAGCATAAGAAATATCAAATTCATTATGTTATAATCTTTTAAGATGTGTATTCAGTGACTTTTGGAAATGAAATTAAGGAAGAAATGGAAAGAAGTAGAAAGAAAGAAAGGAATGTATAGCATGTGCCTCACAGAAACCATCACTTAAGGTAGTTGTATATTTGTAATCTGCATAAGGTATGATCCTTGATGACTAGTCTTGCGAAGCTCACATTGAAATTCACAAACAGACTGACCTGCAGAAGCTCTCCTCCCTTGGCAGTTTCTCCATGCCAGTTGGCTTGCTGTGTTCAGTTTATGTGTATCCTATGGAAAAAGCATAAAACAGCATAATCACAGGGCTAAAGTTCTGTCATGGCTTTGTATAGATGCCTCACACTGATACTAGCCTCACAGAGATCAAGGAAGGAAATTGATGATTTCTCCAGCATTTACATGGCTCTCTGCTTCAGACTATGTGGTGTGTGTGTGTGTGTGTGTGTGTGTGTGTGTGTGTGTAGGATATTTCATATTTAGCAAATCTTTATGAGAAAATCCGTACACATGTAAAATATGGAATTGGGGCAGTGGTTGGTTTTTCATGAAAATATAGCTTGTTCGTAGTAGATTTAATTAGAGCCACTTCCTTGGGTCACGCACGATCATTCTGTTCGCCAGGACATCTTGGAAAAACAGAAGAGGTGATGGTAGACTGTGCCTCTTTTCTGGGAGGAATGGGCTTTACTGATGAAGATTTTCACATAAAAAATGTTAGTTTGATAACAGTACATGAGGACTGGGCAGTAGGAGCCCTGCTCTGCAGAATGCACTCTTCCATTAAAATCAGTGGTTAAAAACATGAGATGATCTCTGTGGCTTAGAAGCTTCCAATTTTGTGACCAGAAGAGGTGACAGGTAGATTGTGTTTGTGTGTTTTATGAGCACTGAGCTGAAACTGCCAGACTTGCCTGAGTCTTTTGGTTTTAAGCCTGAATGCCTCCTACATTCATATCATTTCATGAAAAATATCAAGAGGGTTTGTTTTGTGACTCAAATTCCTCTTCATTGTGTAAAACTTAACATAAAATCAGCTTCCTAGAATGTGAGAACTTTCTGGGATACTCCGCATTCCATACTTCCCATCTTTACTCTTCTGTGTCAGGCTCTTTGAGTTCAGGCGGTGTCAGAGCTGTTGCTGAAGTGAGTTTGGGAGAGAATAAAACACGATCGGAATGAAGAACGAAAAGGAAAAAGGAAGCTGCTCCCGTGCAGGAAGTGACCAGAGTGCTCAGAGCTGCAGCGCGGCCCTCAGAAACCCGGGTCCTCTCCCCGGGCTTGTCAGACAGAGTTGGGGTCCTTTGACCAAGACTTTAGCTGGAAAACCCACTCTCTGTGGGTAAGCTCACCAAGCAAAGAGATCTGGCGTTTCAGTCAGGGCTATTGAGTCTACCGCAGATCTTCATATTTAAACATTAATTTGCTTAAAACACTGTTGGTTGGATTGCTTTAATATAGGATGCTTAGACATAGGATCGGCATCACACCGAAGCAGAAGACCCTGAAATGTCCACATTAGCTACTCCCCTCCACTATGAGTTCATCATGCGGTGCTGTGTAATGACAGCATTATTACTGTAAGTGAGAACACTGTGTTTGCAGGGAAGGGTTCTGTTTTTCAATTAGGAAATAGTTTTGCTTTTTTGTTTCAGTGTAGACAAAAGATGTTCAAGGCATTTAGAGTTCTTGAGTAAGCGTGCTGGGAGGCTTAGTCAAGAATGTGCTCTGACTTATAAAATGTTCGGTTGGAAGGTGAACTTATTTTGCTAACTTCCATCCAGAACAATGCTTGTTTGTTTCTGTTTTTCACTTTAGTCCTTTAGGAAGTATTGTTCATGGACTTTGAGTGACACTGAACCATTTTCAAACAGTAACTTTTTTTATGTGAAAATCTTCATCAGTAAAGCCAGCTCCTGCCAGAAAAGAGGCACAGTCTTTCAATTTTCCCCAAACTGCAACTTCAGAAAGTATGTAAGAGATGTAGCAATTAACCTACATGCACATTTATAATGCTAGAAAATGGGCCGCTAGTTATATTAAAGACAGGATCTGATAGGCCCAAATTGCTTAAAACATCACAGTTATTGAAGATATACCCTAGGGAATTTGAGAAACCATTTAACAGATGAAAGTACATTTTGAAAAGTCTGACCTTACAGGCAATCATAAAATGAATCAAAACAGTGCTTTTTTCCCCCTGAAATGTACAGAGCCCATCTGTGTCTAATCCAGTAATTATAGACTGTGTTCAATTACCTTTTCAAACTTGGAGCAGACTGGAGACTAGGCAGTGAACAAACATAGGGTTTTGTCTAGACCTCAATTGACCACAGTCTAAAACGTGAATTTCTATCTAATTTTATTTTTTGTTTGGTTTGATAGTTCTTAAAGGATTCATTTCTGCTACTTGGTGTTTCACCCTCTTGGTCTGAGATGCTGACTTTCTCAACACAGAAGCTTTGTATCTGCTGTAGCTTGTGTCATAACGAGATGCTTAGTTTTGTGACTATTTGCTTCTGCCTGCAAATCAATAATTTGTGCTGGAAAAAAGACTGCGTTGGGTGGGTAGGTAGTGGTTACCTGTATTAGTTTTTAAAACAGCCCTTAAAAATATTGCTGCTGACTATAACTCTTTGTTATGTGCTAGGGAAAACTTATTTTTTCTTAAATGTAGAAAACTTGGTAATTTTCAGTTGCTGTGTTCACTCAGCATTTTCAAAAATCCATGGAGATTGCCCACAGAAACCCGCCTTTCTGTCTTCTGTCATGTCCTTAAGGTTTTCTGTGTCCTTGTTTTACTGCTAATCTCTCATCATAATGCAGTGTGTAGCGCTCACATTCCATTTCCACCCCTTTCTTAATAAGTCATTTTATGAGCTGATGAGTCTTAGGAAGAACTGCCCTCGGCTGCCACAGCAGTTCCAGATTATTCAGTTTTACCCAGGAGCTTTGGGAGTTCTAGTTTTTTCTCGAGATGCAAAACAAAAACTGACCACAACTTTCAGAAGCACCTCTGTAGTGTCAAAGCCTTTTCTCTCTCGGGAAGCAGTTAGTACATTCCAGTTAGTGCTGGAAACAAATGTTTTGAGGGATTCACTGGAAATATTGCATACTGGGCCAGGAAGTTTTCTAGAAACTTTTTGACTATTTCTAGTATGTTATTTTTTACATAGATCTCATCCTCTTTGGGAACATTTAAGGACTCTGTCACTGGGGAGAGAAGTAGTTTTATTTGGTTGCATCCTTGCACTTTCTGGCAATTACATGGAGAAAATGAAACTTAAAGAGGATTACAAGTACCTTATCCCCAGGGTTTCCGAGAGGCGCTTGCTCTAGACACTTGACCGTGTGGTTCCTTTCTCTTTCCTGTCCCCTCTCTATGGCACAGTCATGTCACTGTAGGCTTCTTGAGTCCTCTGCCCTCTACCCCATCTACCCAGACAGCACTCTGTTTCCTCCCCATCCGTTCCACGTGCTTTGTGCAGGGGAGCTCCTCCTCAGCCCTCCCTCCGTTGTGTGGGTTTTCACACTGGCTGATTAAACCTGCTCAGGCCTCTCCCACTGGACTATAAACTCCTTCAGATCAAAGGCTGGGTGGTGGTGTGTTTTTGCTTTGTCCCCCAGCCTCAACACAGTGCCTGAGTTGTGGCAGGCTCTGCTCCTGTTGACCGAATAGTGGATCTTCCATTGAATTCTTAGTATTGAAAGGTCAGAGCGAAGGATACTTAAAAGTTAATAGAAATTATATCAAAATGACACTTAAGCTCACACTCTTTCTCTCTAGCCAAAAATCCCAAAAGATAATTTTATTTTTATTTCCCACTCTTAATTTTAAAGTGGTAATGATAAAATAGTTTTGCTTGTGAAGTCTGTTTCTCCTTGAAGCGGCCCTGTCTGTTGTATTTGACACATTGATGACTTGTGACAGTTTTTATGTGACTGTTTGCCCCATCTCAGTGAGAAAATTGAGAATCAGTTCTCTGATTTGCACATCTGCAAGTCTTCCTGATTCATAGGGAAACCCTGCAGAAATTATCAATTAATAGGACTGAACTTGCTGGGAGGATGCTGCTTGATGCAGTGAAGTTGTCACAACAGAGTCCTCACCTTTGAGGTTTTGAAGTGTGAGCTTCATTGTGATGTCTCCCTAAGCCTGGAGCCTCTCCAGCAGTGGCCATGCAGTTTCTCAGTTCTCTCCAGTGCAGACTCAGGTATTTGCGTGTCCTCCTCATACCGCCCCCACCCCCAGGTCTTCAGTATCTTAATTGAACTCCTATTCTTAGGTTAAAGGAAAAGGATCATGTCACTGTAAAAGTAGTAACTGAAAATTAGTCTTCTATTTCAACAGCTTATAGTTCTCCAAACTGCTCACCGGCCAATGGTTCCTGTGTTAACAAGGAGACGTCCCAGACCTCTCACTGTGCCGTGGAGCCTGAGTGCTTTGGTACTTCTTGCACACACATCAGAGGGCTAAAAATCTCACTGCCCTTTCTTTTTCGGGGAGGGGTATCAGTCAAATGTAGAATGCAATTTTTACTAATTTGAGGATTTTGGACATTTCCAATGGGCCATATTTAAGTACTCCTGTTCAGGTCTTTGAAGATACTACTTTTTGTGTGATCTGCTTACTAGGGAGTATGGCACCTAAAACCACCCAGAGCACTGTAAGACCCAACATCAGAGAGGACCATGGTGGTTAGACTGAGACCCTGGGGTGGGGAGACAAGAGATGACAGTGCAGGTTGAGGGCTCTAGAAGTTTCCTTTGCTTCCTCAGACCCTGTGCTCTGTCTTGATCAGGATCAACTTCTGGCTAGATGAAGGGAGCTGGATCTGGCTAAGGAGCAATGGATTGTGTGAATCAGCTCCTGTTAGAAGTTAGGGTTCAGGCCTGTGGCATGCTGAGATGGAGAGTGGGTTCAAGCCAGCCCTCTTCCTGGGCCCCGCATTCCAGGTGCAGGTGCTTCCTCACAGGCATAGTTTCTGGGACTTGCTAATGAGAGTTCCAGGGAAAGATCTGTTTCTTGTCTCCTCTTAATCTTTGGAAGTCTTACGGTTTTTAACTGCAACTGCCTCTTTACATTCTGAACTGGATGCATTCTCATCCATTTGATATGTATATTATCATACTCCTGAATTTTATTCTTGAACCCAATTGGAAAGTTTCAAGGCAAACATTTGGTTTTCTGCTAGCCCACAAATTGGGCCATGGTTGTTCGATTATGGCCTTCTGTTGACTGAGGCAACATCACATGTCAGAAGTATATTTTGTTAGGAGCCCACAAAGCATACCAACTGTCAGTCCTTTGTCATGTCTAACTGTGAGCAATATTCACTAACAATGATCCCAAGTTTCATCTGCAGATTATTTAAATGTGTCATCCAGAAGTTAAAGGTATTAGTGAGCAGAGCCCCAAGCAAAGCTTTTGTGTACCCTGCCTGCTGCCCATTTACCTGGAAGCTAATGGTGGTTTCCCAGTGGACTCAAATGCATACCCAACCCTCAGGCACATCTCAGACGTGGAAAAGCAAATCCAGTTCTGTATCAGGAAGAGCTGCTGGTGTGCGACTGATTGCTGTATCTGGTCTTTGTCAGTATCAAGGTTTGTGGCATGTACTTATTATTCTTTGCCCCCAACCCACTCTTTCTTACCAACAGTACCTTCTTCCTTTGGGAGCTGATTGTACCTCTGACCCAGGTACTTTCAGGAGAGGCTACTATCTTCCCAAAGGAACTTTGTGCCTTTCAAGTCATAGACCAAGAGAAGGTGCCAGACTCAAATCAGGTCATTCAGAATCCTTCTGTAGGATTTTTTTTGAATTGGAATTAGGAAAGAGTCATTCTTTGCGTAGAGGTCTGGATTTGAACAGACAACTTGGGAGGCAGGCGCAGTGAGGGCATTAAAGCTAATGCAGAGAAAGCAGGGGTTGGAAATCAGTTCTGGAGGAGGTTAGACTGTCTGCTTCCAGTTTCAGAGGCCCAGCTGTAGCATTGCCCTTTCTGTGCTTGGATCATTTAAGTCAGTGGTGCTTGGCGTGGGGGTAGTTTTTCTCTGGGGAGTATTTGCCAATGTCTGAAGACACTTCTGGTTGTCTCAAGGAGCTGATACTGGTATCTTGCAGGTAGCAGCCAAGGGTGCTGTTAAACATTTTAGACTGTACAAGATGGATCTCCCACAGACATAGCCTCCACCTCCCAAGCAAATAAGTACACAACCCAAAATCTCAACAGGGATGGGGTTGATGAACCCTGAATAGTAAGTCATCCTTCTGATATGACTATGTGACTGTAGTGTCCACTCATGTCTTCCCTTTTCTTTCAAAAGTTAGTTACAATTAATTTCTGTTCAAGGGGACCTTAACTAACCTAAGGGTATGCACAAAGCTAGTTGTAAGTGTTGCTCAGTGATTAGTACACATTCCAGTCCTGTATTTATGATCTTTCAGCATATAGCTGACCCACTATAATATCCCATCGCCCAGGTTCAGAAGGATACTGATTCCATACTGTCCAGGTGCAGACAGACGCTCTTACAGTGCTTTGAACACCTGAACAATATATATTCCAATTGTAAAGCTTTGAAAGAAGCTCTAACCTGCTACTAAGAGTGCATCAGATTGCACCATCCACCCCAAGATTTCCTTTAAGAGCTAAAGTCGGGGACTGGAGAGATGGTTCAGCAGTTAAGAGCACTAGCTGTTCTCGCAGAAGACCCAGGTTCAATTCGCAGCCCCCACATGGTGAGCACTGCACAACACGGGTGCACTTACACACATCAGGCATAACACTCATACACATAAAATAAAAATATATAAATAAACAAACTCCCATAGGAAGAAGACAGTCACCATTTTAAGAACAATTGTACTTAAAAAACCCAAATGGGGTCTGGAGAGATGGCTCAGTGGTTAAGAACATTGACTGTTCTTGCAGAAGACCCGGGCTTGAATCCCAGCACCCACATGGCAGCTAACAGCTGTCCATAACTCCAGTTCCCGGGGATCCAACAGCCTCTTCTGTCCTCCGTGGGCATTGCACGACACAGGTGCACTTACCTACGTGCAGACATAACACTCATACACATAAAAATAATAAATTTTTAAAAATTATAAAAAAACCCCAAATGTTCTAGTACATAGAACAAAAAATAACATTGCTTTTTGATGGCTGAAGACCCTGCCTGTGTCTGCAGTGAACATAGGCTGGCAAGGAACGGGCCCCCTTTGAAACTCAGACACATGGTACCTTTGGTTCACCTGCCAGCTCACGTTCAAAACACTGCATGGATTGCCTGGTGGCCACAGTGAGGAAATGAGAGCTTGTGGTGACTTGAGGAAGGACCCTAGGCATTGAGCAGGGGCCTGACATTCACCACCTAGATTAAGAACAACCTAAAAACATTGCCTACATTTCACACAGAAACTGTTTGGGTTTTATTTTTCAAAGATTTCTTTCCTGTCTACATTTTTTAAGCCATGACCTAGGACTCTCTCAGCTTATCCTCCTCCCTCTGTCCCATCCTCCCTCCCTCTGTCTTCTACTCCCTCATTGCTCTGGTTAAACTAAATGGATTTGCAGAAGACTTCATGGAGCTCAGTGAGACCCTCTCCATTCTTGGCCCACGACATACAGTGCTGAATGGCTGTTTCCTCCAACTCCTAGCCCTGTCACTTCAGATTTGTATTTCTAGCTCAGACTTCTCTATACTCTGTGCTTAGAGGCATCTGTAGATCTCTGTACACTTGGCTAACTGATAAATACCAGGTCTCTTTGCTGTTTGTCCCACGTGTTAGGCACACATCTGTCTCAGGGAACTCAGACTGGGCTCCCATGTCAAACCTTCCTCACCTGCCGTCTTCTCAGGGAGGCCCTCTTGACCACTGTCCTTAAGATGACTCGCCTCTTCTCCTCAGCCTTGCCTAAATTGCCCTTCCCTTTCCTGACCCCACCCCCACACCTGTCATCATCTAATGCACTTATTAGACAACCTCTCTATTGCTATCGCTTTGGATTTTCCAGAATATCAGATAAATGGAATTATATTATATGTAACCTTCTGAAACTGAAACTTCCCATTCAATTTGACCCAAGTGCCCTTGAGAGTTGTTCAGGGACTGTGCGTATCACTCTTTCCCTTGAGAGGTGTTCAGGGACTGTGCGTTATCACTGTTGCCCTTGAGAGTTTTTCAGGGACTGTGCATATCACTGCTTCCCTTGAGAGTTGTTCAGGGACTGTGTGTATCACTGTTGCCCTTGAGAGGTGTTCAGGGACTGTGCGTATCACTGTTGCCCTTGAGAGTTGTTCAGGGACTGTGCATATCACTGCTTCCCTTGAGAGTTGTTCAGGGACTGTGCATATCACTGCTTCCCTTGAGAGGTGTTCAGGGACTGTGCGTATCACTGTTGCCCTTGAGAGTTGTTCAGGGACTGTGCATATCACTGCTTCCCTTGAGAGTTGTTCAGGGACTGTGTGTATCACTGTTGCCCTTGAGAGGTGTTCAGGGACTGTGCG
>NW_008338348.1:452233-487214 GCF_000622305.1 Nannospalax galili | reverse complement strand
TGAGAGGTGTTCAGGGACTGTGCGTATCACTGTTGCCCTTGAGAGTTGTTCAGGGACTGTGCGTATCACTGCTTCCCTTGAGAGTTGTTCAGGGACTGTGTGTATCCCAAGTGCCCTTGAGAGGTGTTCAGGGACTGTGCGTATCACTCTTTCCCTTGAGAGGTGTTCAGGGACTGTGCGTATCACTGTTGCCCTTGAGAGGTGTTCAGGGACTGTGCGTCAGTGCTTCCTTCCTGCTTTGTCATTGATACGCCGTCACATCCATCACTTAGAGATGGACATTGGGTTTGTCTGGTTTCTGGCAATTTTGAATTGAGCTACTATCAGTTTTTGTGTGTAGGCTTTTTTGTGTGAGCATAAATTTTTCATTTCTCTAGGGCCAGTACTTAGGAGTGGAGTTGTCAGGTCGTACAGTGTTTGTTTAACTTTCTAAACAACTGCCTATAAACAAAGATCCCTGGCAACATTATTTATGGTAATCAAATAGTGAAAATGTCCAAGGTCTGTTAGCATTGACTGATCTGACCAAATTCTTGTTTATTTTATTTATAATTTTTATTTTCTGTGGGTGTGAGTGTATTATCTGCATGTGTATAAGTGTACCCGTGTAGTGCAGATCCCTTGGAACTGGAGTTATGAATGGTTGTTAGCCACCATGTGGGTGCTGGGAACTGAGCCCAGGTCCTCTGCAAGAGCAGCCAGTGCTCTTAACCACTGAGCCATCTCTCCAGCCCCTGAATTTTTATTCTTACATCATTACCTGGGGCTGTCTCTTGGTCTACATCTCCCTTCTCTCTCTCTTTTCTCTAGTTAAACTAGACTGAAACTGGCAGAGGACTTTGTCAAGATACTTCTTTCTCTCTCTCTCTACACACGTGTGTGTGTGTGTGTGTGTGTGTGTATAATATTTCTTGAAAGAACAAAAGTATTGATTCCTGCTCCAACTAGTTATCCCTTGAAAACATGGTAAGTCCAGGAAACCAGTCACTAAGGACCATATGGTATGTGACTCCATCTGCACAGAATGGCCAGAAGGCAAATACAGAGAATCAGATCAGAAGTTGGTTAGTTGCCTAGCACTGGGAGGTTGGGGGAAGGAGAGGAAGTGCTAATGGGCATGGGGAGGCAGGGGTAAAGGAAAGGTCCTAAAATGGAGTAAATTTTGTACTGCGTGAAATGAAGCTTAATAAAGCTGTCATTTTAAAAGAACAACCTAACCTGCTTTCCAAAGTAGCTGCCCGTTTTGCGCTCCCACTGCGGTGTGTCCAAATTACGTTTGCTTCATGTCATCTCATCAGCACTTGGTATGGTTGGTCTGTTTGTTGTTGTGCTGGGAATTGAACCCAGGGTCTCGTCCATGCTAGGAAGCACTGTGCTCCGAACTGACTTCAGCTGTCTTAGATGTATGGTGCTGCTTCTGTGTTGAATAGCACCTCCACAATTGCCAGTGATTTTGAGCATCTTTCACACCTGTTTGTCTTCTTTAGTAAAGGGTTGGTTCTGGTCTTTTGCTCCCTGTTGAATAGAGCTGTATTTCCAGTTTAATTATAGCTCCCTGTCACACATGTCATTTGAAATACTTCCACAGTCTCCTAGTTAGCTTGTCTTCTCATTGCTTAAAGACACTTCTTCTTAAAATTAAAAAAAAAAAAAAATATTTTAGGTGCAGGAGCATATTACCTGCATGTAAATAGGTATATCCGTGCCATACCATGCAGTGCCTGCAGAATCCAAAAGAGGGCGTCGGATCCCCTAGAACTGGAGTTAAGGACGGTTGTTAGCCGCCATGTGGGTGCTGGGAATTGAACCTGGTCCTCTGCAGGAGCAGCCAGTGCTCTTAAACTGCAGAGCCATCCCTTCAGCCCCTCAAAGGTACTTCTTGATAAACTGCAAGTTTTTTGTTGTTGTTGTTGTATTTTTGTTGTTGCTGTTGTTGTAGTTGTTTTGTCTTTTCATTTTATGCCCTCATGCCTTGTGTTTTGCTTCAGAGGACTTTAGTTATCTGCAGATGCTTATTTCGTGCTGTTCTCTTCGCCATACCATACACATTGGCCCTCTGGTATTTTTGTTCATGTATTCCCCAAAAGAATTGTGAAAAAGCAGGTAACTTCTCTTAATGTGCATTTTAAACTGACCACTATAATTTTTCATCATGAGTTTAAATACTTGCAAAGGATGTAATTTCCAGTGTACCATGAAAGTTGACATACTGAAGTGAGCAGTTTTCATCCCCCTTTTAAGTGTAGCCCATGGGACCTGAATACTGCCTCTGAGAGCCTCGTCATGTGTCAGAACCAATCACTGGCAGCACCTTTGCAATTAGATTTTTCTACCCTTCTGTACCCAACCCGCACTTTGTCACACACCTCATTGAGCCTATCTGTGTGTATGCTTGGAACGTTTTCATTGATTACCCCATCACCATTCTGTGCAAGAAGAATCGGTTTTCAGATTGAAGTTTAAGTCCTCCCTTCATTTTGGTCTATGTTGGGATCAAACCCAGGGCTTCAGCCTGCTAGGCAAACTGAGATTTAATTTTAAATTAAAATGGTGACCAATAGTCTCCAGTGTTCTGTACTGAGTTACCTTTGTAGTTGTTGTTGGGGCACATGGATTAAAACAGAAATGCAGTTTTTCCCTGGAAAAACCTCTCAAGGTCCCAGATGAGCCTTACTTTCTAAGCAGGTTGTGCACGAGCTGTGACAATGTTTTTCTGGAGTGTGTCCAGTCAGTATCAGCTCTATGTGGACAGAGCTAAGAATAAAAAGGAAGACAGTAGGGATGTTCTAGCAACTTCCTCTGAATTATAGGCCACAACTGTCAGTTCTAAAGTAATCTATCGGATGACAACTCCTATTCTGCAGTCATTTTGTTGAATGGAGAGCACTGGGAGTCCCTGAGTTGTGCAGGGACCTTGTTCTGTCAGAGCCACTTCAGTCCAGCTGCTGGGTGTCCCTTTGGCGGACATACTGATTTGACAAAGGACAGTGTAGCCCACATCGAGACTGGTGCCATCTGCCTTTCTTTGCACTGGGAGACGAGATGGTGTCCAGCCTGCAACAGAGGAGCCCAACGGGGCCATGTGAGGAAGAGGGTAGAGGGAAGGGGGAGTAGGTATGGTTTCTAACTGTGTGTGTCAGCAACACCTGGCAGCTGGTGTCTCCTCCCAGGGCCGCCCAGCCTCCGCCTCGGGTACTGCTGCTGATGGTTACACCATAGTGAAGAGCTGTGTATGGTTTGTTTTGCTTTGTTTTGTTTTTACACCACAGTTTCCACAACTTAAGGCATGCAGTAAGAACTCAGCTAAAAATTCTTTTTCGTTGATGCTGAATTTAGGAAAAACTTTCTATGTAAAATTGGATTTCAAATCCGCAAACCTTTTCAGTTTCTGCTGAAAGCATAGAAAAGAGAAAATATTTTTATTCCTGAATAGGCCTTTATGCTATTAAGTTAATTTTCAAGAACAAAAATGTTCTTTTAAAAGTAAAGTTTTTATTGACTCAGTAGCTTCTGGCTAACTTAATAGCAATGCTGCCTTCCCCTACTTATGTTGCTTTAGGTAAGTTTTGCTCCATTTTAAGAAACAAAATTGTTTTCAAATACTCTGTGAAAACAACATTTGGGTACTTTTGGTGCTTTGATACCAAAAGTAGTTTCCACTCAACTGAAAAAATAGTGTTGCCGTGTATTTTCAGTCTGCCCGTGGCGCTTCTGAGGTATCTGGCAGGTTTTAAGGATAGTACATGTCACGGAGGTCTCTGTGCACACATCTAATGAAGTATGTTGTACCGCTGCGGTGAAATACTGACTGCAGATGAGCCTTCTATGAACGTGCAGATTCTTTATGCAGTAATATCCTGGAGGTTTCTGCTTCGCTGCAGAAAATCGAATACAGATTTTCGATTGCCTTTAAAAAGCTACACTTCTCCAGGAAACCTTATCTTCACATTAGCATCTGGTTTTCTGTGAAGTCATAATTTTAGGTCAGAATTTCCAACTGTGGCATCTACTTCTATGGAGCCTGAACTAAGAATTAAAAACTAGGTTATGTATTAAATATGAGAAATGAATGTTATCTTTCTTCTTGTAAAACAGTGTGGCAATTGTGTTTAAGTATTTCTAATTTGCAGGTTTATTGTTTGTGATTGCTGTAAAAGAGACAGACTGAGTAACAACTGCACAGCTCTGAGGGAGCAGGCTGGGTTTGGTTCTTCTGCCAGTGTCCCCCAAACCTGGCACATATCTGCGTCCTGAGGAAGGACCTTAAAATAGCAGGGTTGCTGGCAGCCAGACAAGGTGTTTCATCTTGCTCCCCTCATTCTCCAGACAAGGAAACCCGGGTCCTGTTTTATCCTGTGTAGAGAAAATGATCAGTAACTGGAGGGGGTTGGGTTGAATCCTGATAGGGGATCACCCCACTAGCTGTTTGAAAACACAGTCAGTCATCCTTGGCAATGGCGTCCTTGTCAGGGACAAGGATGAGCTGGGGCCAGGTGGGACAGGAAGCCTGTGGTGAGCCTCCTGGGTTAAACGTGTGGGCCTACTCCGTGAGTCTTCTTTGAAATCTTTATCTTAATTACAGAGTCAAAGATTTAGTGTGGAATACTGTGTTGTAGCAACATAGGTACTCCATGCTGTGTGATCTGTCTTATGCAGTCTTAACTAACTGATCCTGCAAGGGAGAAGCAGCTCAGTTGTGGTAAGTTTAAACAATGAAACCTCATGCAGCCAGGCATTAAAGCAAAATTTTGACGATTTTTTGGCACTAAGTAAAATAAATGAGATATAAATTGTACGTAGAATATGACTTCATTTACATAGAGAAGTAAATGCAGAATAGACAACACAGCGTTTACCTCAGTACTCTTGCTATGTGTTGATTTTATTTTACTCTCTAATTTTGCATATTTCATAAACTGTCTATAAGCAGAAAATAAGGCCATAAAATTTGATGTAACTGAATAGATGATTTTTTTTAATACTACACAATGACAAAATGTCATTTTACAGGCTCACTGAAAGTAGACTTACATGGATGGTGCTTAGCTAATGTTGCACAGGGCTGCCTGCCTCCACCCCATGCTGTGGACCCTGCTGGTAGGGGATAGCCACCCATCTGGATCATGGGCAGTAGGTGAAGCCCACGAGGAACTTTTCAATCAGCAGTCGTCCCACCAACGAGAAGAATGGAGTTTGAGAAGCCATCCCCACTGTTGAGGGAGCACTCCTTTATGCTCACACCTAGCAGACCTCTGGGGCACCTGCAGTCAACTCCTCTGAGTGGAAGGTGATGTCCTGCCTCCAGTGATTCTTTGCCCAGGGATTGTGGAAATTTTCATAAACCTGCCTGCCAGAATATTCTGTTCTATGGGCAACTTGGCCCAGTTCCAGTTCTTACCTGGTTCAGGTTTAATGATTAAGTTGAGTTAGCTATTAAATAATGCCAGTGAGTGAGCACCTACAAACCTGGACCTGTACCTTTCATTAGGCAGGGCTTGCTGGACACACACTGCTGTCTCTTTTTGGCACAGCATAGGTCAGGCAGCTGTGCACAGGAAGACTTTTTCTGAAAGGTGAGCTTTTCCAGAGCACAGTGTGGTTTTCTTTACTCTCAGAATTCTTTGAAAAATCTAAAAATATTTTGAAGTCCTCAATTCCACTTTATAATTTCAAATTAATAACTTCTTACTACTGTAATTTCATACGTTTTATACTACCCCCAGGAAAAAAAGTATTTACTTACTTCAAATTTCTTATATTGATTTCAGTTGGTCTCATTTTGCATTACAATTATGGCTTTCCATTCCACAAGGTATGGCTTAGAGTTGTGTTTCAAATTTGAAATGGGTCATGCATTAATAAAGCTACTGTTTTTAATTTGAAAGAAAGGCTCTTTTAAGGCTCTTTTTTAAGAAAGCTTGTTAGGCGCTGGGATACATTTAAAAAAAAAATATTTGTTTTATGATAGCCTCAAATTATTCCCATGTCAAGAAGTGACACCTTTAGCTTCTTCACTAGCCTGCCTGGCCTGATTGCACGTTTCACTTCTTGTGTTATACCAAGGGGCTCCAGGCTGGATGCAATATGCTGTGTTCAGGGTGTTACAACATGAGTGATGAATGGCTTATTGAAATGCCATATGTGGAGCTGGAGGGATGGCTTAGCAGTTAAGAGCACTGACTGCTCTTGTAGAGGACCCGGTTCAGTTCCCAGCACCCACATGGTGGCTAACAACTGTCTGTAACTCCCCAGTTCCAGGGGATCTGACAACACGGTGCACTTACACACATGCAGGCAATGCACTCACACACATAAAATAAAAATAATAAAATATTTTTTTAAAAAAGAAATGCCAAATGTTCCAAGTGTTCAGCATCTTTCACTGTCTACCTTCCCCTGCACCTCCTGGAATCTAATAGAGACCCTGGATGTTATCCTTAAAACTGGAACTATTTCCTACTCATTAAACATCATTACTTCTGTATTCACTGATAATTTTGTTCTGAAAAGCAGTGGATTAGTTTTGTTCAGACAAATAGAACTGTTTTCTTTGGAAATTTTATGAAGTCTTTGATTTCAAATTGGGCCAGTAATGTAGACAGTCCAAATGTGTGCACTTACTTCATCCCCTCATCCAGCGAGTATTCATGGAGTTTGGGGAGTGTGGCCTGTCTTTGTGCTGTTGATTGGAAGTATGTTGGCATTGGCTACCATTATTATTAGTCTAACTCTCCAGCACTCTGTTACGAGAAGTAAAAGAGTCAATACTGGAAATATGCCCTTTTTTGCTGGGCGTGCTTGTGCTTCCCTCTAGGAAAACAAAACAAAAAAGCAACTTTGAAATTTAGAAAAGACTTGTGTGAATTAACCACAAAGTTCTGGTTACAGTATGTACTGAAATTCTGTGGAATAGAATTCTCCTTTGTAGAGAAGAATGATTCTCTTTATGTTATCATTGATATTTATGGGATTCTTATAAGAAACCTTTTTCTGTAGTAGATGGAAAACACCTGCTATTTACAGTAGTCACTAATCTCATCTCCTTGGCAGGGAGCACCCGCTCATGCAAACGCCCATGAGTGCACTCTGCCTGCTGTGCAGTCTGTCCTCCTCTTACCTTCTTCTGTCTTAGATTTGTCTGAGGTGATAAAGTTGACATTATTTACAAAAAAATACAGAATTCACCCTAGGCACAGCTGGTGCATCTCAAGAAAATGTGGCAAGGGCATTCTGGGACCAGTGAGTACATTTGTCACTTGAGCTTGTGATTTGTGTTCAGGGCAGGTGTGGCATGGTGGGCAGTGTAGAGAGAGCTGGAGCAAAAGCTGTTCAGCCACATTAACTGGGTTTTAGTCCAGTTGTGGTACTTACTTGCAAGTGCCTTGAAACACAATATTAAGCCTTTCTGAGCCTTGTCCCTCGTGTGTGAAGCAGGGATAATGTGTTTCCTCACGTGCAACATCTAAGGCCCTATAGGAATCAAGTGAGTAAACAAAAGTGCTCAGCGCTTACTGGGACTTAAATGCCACTGCTGTTTTGCGTCACAGAATAGTAAGTGTACTATACGCCGGGTGTTAGGGGTATAGTTTCAGGGCTCAGTCAGTCAATGCCAGCTAAGTTGAATGATGACTTTTCTCCTAGTTTCTGCCCTTAAAGCTGCATTATAACTATGTTAGCAAATGGAAGTCTGTACTCCCTGTTCACGGGCTGCGCAGTGATCCTGGGATCCATCCTGAGCTCTGAAAGGCAGGGGGTGGGATGCTAATTGCATCTGCATGGTGCCCCCTGGCTCAGGGCTGGGCGCTGTCCTCTCAGCGCTGTCCTCTCTACTGCCAATCTGGTACCTGGAGCCTGAGCCTTAGTTCTCAGAAACTGCTGTGCTTGAGATGCTGGTTTTGTGGAATTTGGTTATGAACCAGAGAGGTCTTGTGGTGTGTGCAGTCTGGGGAAGTTCCGCTTAGGCACAGGCTCCCTGGCAGTCCGAGGGCTTTCAAGTGGCTTGAAATCCCTGTTAATCTAGCTGTTCAGGCATCTGTTCTCTTCTGCATCCTAAGTGCTTAACACAACTTAACACAATCACAAACTTTTAGTCTCCTGCATGGCATGGTGGCAAAATATGACCAGTAGTAATTTTTGTCACACCCCCTCCCAGGGCCTGGTACAGTGGCTATTTAGCAAGGAAAAGGGTTGGGGATAAAGTGTATCTTTCTACTGTTGTAGGGCAGCCTCCAGAGTCCATCTGAGAAGGGCATGCCGGAACTGTTAATTTAAAAAGAGCACACGTGTCCCAGGCCTCAGCTTTCCATCTCTAGTCCTAAGATCTGAACAAGCTCTGTGACTTGTGTGGGAGTGGGAGTGTGGGATGCAGACACCGGAGAAGGGGAGAGATCCAAAGGCAGACACTGCAGTTGGGAGCTGAGCCTGGTGCTGGCGGATGAGCCCAAGGAATTAATGGAGGAGCTGCAGAGCGGGGTGGTGACTGGGCGGTAGCAGTTCTGTGGGAGACAGTGATGAGCTGTGAGGGCTTTAGCCTGAGCACTAGTAATGGCCTCATCACCTAGGCACTAGTGATGGGCTCATCACCAAGACAGGCCACGTGGGAACTCCAGAGGCAAGTTTACACTGGGCGAAAGAAGTAGGAACAAGGACGGGAGAGTCTCAGCAGGAGACAGGGATGAGGATGTACGGGCACAGCAGTTTTGAACATGGATTCCTTTTGCTGCCTGCACCTTTGCGCTGTCTTGCCTCAGCACCAGAGTTGCTATGTATGGAGTGTGCTTTTGCAGTTCCTGGGGCCCTGGCAAGTCCCTTTTACTCTCAGTGCTTTCGATGGAAGCACTTAGATTGTTTGCTTTACCGTTTTCTTAGGACTGTAAAGAAAAGGTTTAAAAAAGAAATCTTGTTTTTTTAAAGTGTACAAGACAAAGAACGTTTGAGGAAGATGCATTGTCTAAGGAGATACAGTCAAGCACAGGAGTGCAGTGCTACAGCAATGGCAGATGTTCCCATTCACCTTCCCAGGCCTCAGGTGCACACAGCTGCTGGGTCTTGAATTCTCACCTGTGCTCTCACTTGTTTCTTCACACCAGGTGGCTGTAGGCACACCCTTAGAAAGAGAAGCTTGTTGGCCTTTATGGCCTGGGTCACTTTTTGTTTGGCCTCCCCATATTGCAGAGCACTGACTGTGTGCCAGGCACTTCTCTAGTCCCTTCACACATCACATTCTGTAAAATGTGTACTATTACGCACTGCCCCCCTATTTTACAAATGAGGAAACTGAGGCAAAAGTAGGCCTAAGTAATTTGGGAATGGCCATGTACTTCATGAATGTCAAAGCTGTCTTAGATCCAGGCAGTCTGACCGCAGAACCCCGCCTCAGCTGCCTCCTGCCACCTGCCTGGTTCTCAGCTCTCATTGGGCAGAACCATCTCAGAGCTTATGGACAAAGCCAGACATGCTTTACTGCAAGATACCAATGTCTTCCCTCGCCTCCCATGTCCAGGGTCAGTGGCTGCTCCCTCCCTGTTTCTTAGTCCACCGTGATGGCTCCTTCTGCTAATCTCAGGGCACACTTGAGGCTCCTGATGTCTGTTTGCAGTGAAGGGCCTGCTTTAGCCCTGTGAGGTCGGCCCTGTGGACATCCGAGCATGCTTCCTACCCGTGCCTCTCCAGTACAGCATTTTCACCCAAATGATGCTTGTTGACTTGTGTATGACTCAGTATGTTGCTGATTTGCATTTGGAGAGCTCCTGTAAGGTCTGGAAGTGGCATGGATAATTCATTGGGCAGATCTAGGTTTGAATGGCAGCTCTGGTATTTCTCAGTTTTCTTACCTGTGAAATAAGAATGGGGTTATTGTAAAAACTGAATGAGATGTGAAAATACAGAATGTGTTCTGTGTGTGCTGAATCCCTCACCCTGTAAATAAGCACAGTAGCCCAAGACTTGGATGTGAAGAATCTCTTTGAGAATAATACACTGTTGAGTTTTCAGCCAAATGCAGAAGCCGTGGCTGCTTGGAGTAGACCTTAGGGATCAGGGAGTGTTATCCCTTTGTTTCATAGACAAGGACTGAATCACAGAGAAATGATTTGACTGAGGGTTCACTGAGAGTCAAGAGTAGTGTGTACTGTGTTCATTCCATACCATGTGCAAAGAAATGTGCAAAGAGACAGCCCAAAGTTTCCAGTCCAGGTTTGGCAGCGCCTGCCCATATTCTAGCACTTAGAAGGCTTTGGTAAGTGTGAGTTTGCAGATGGCACTCAGCTGTACACTGGAACACTGACATTTTGCTGTACTAACTATCGTACTGTAAGACTTTAAAATGGCGTTATGCTGCGACTATTCCTAAACTGCTGTGTGTCATTTTCTATTGACTCTGTGTCATAGATTTTTCTATTTCTGCTGTTGTTGACTATTATAATTTGAAAAGTGAATTGGAAGTAGAATTTCACTGGTATGTAATGAACATTGTTGATTTGGAGAGGGACTCCTATGGAAATGCACATATTATCATGAAGCCAGGAAGATGTGTCACCTGAATATAAATTTCTACAGGTTTGGCTGTTTTCAGACTTTTTTTTTTTTTTTTTTTTTTTTTTTTTTTTTTTTTTTTGCCACAGAGAAAGAATTTTTAGCACTGCCAAGGTGAATATGCTGTGTGTCAGCTCCCTGGGGATAGCCATCTTAACACTAAAAATGCCTTGCCATTTTCTGTTCTTGAAGTTCATTGCACAGACATGCCTTGATTTTCTTAAATTTTTGTTACAGTTTCCCTTGTAGGATGTGAAGTAGAGTGGAAAGCAAATGCCTAAACTTTTTCCAAAAAGTAGGATTCCTTACAGAAAGTGGTAATAAACGCGCAGCCTTCTTAACGGTGCCTAAACTTACGTAAAGTGTCCTCCGATGATGATGGTTATCTGAAAGCCTAAAGCTGTGTAGTCTCTACTGTGCTGTTGGCAATATGCTGTGGGACCACTTTGCAGATATGTAGTATCTACTTTAATGACATGATCAGCAATATCTCTGTTTCCAAATGGGCAGGTTTGAAGTACAGAACAATGAGAGTCAGAATGTGGCTATCTTTTAAAATTATTCATTACACAGAGAAAAATTTGAAACTACAAATTCTAAATCTCATAAAAGCTAATCACATTTAGTAGTATGCATACTCCCTCCGCATCTGAATTTCATAAACTCGGAGAGCGCTGACTGTGTCTGTTTCCCACCCTCCAGTGTACACATTCTTTCGGCCCACTTGGGAGAAGAGAGGCACAGAAGAGCCCCAGCCATCCCTGCCCTGGCCATCCCCGCCTGGCCTCTCAACCAGAAACAAACTTTCTTTGCTGTAACCCAGGTGAACAGCAGAGTCCAGAGCATGTCTCCATTGTCTTATGTGAAGCAGAAAGTGGCTCCTTATCACTGGAAACGGGGGGTGGAGGTCCATGGAGAAGATGATGTGTTTTCAGTTTCCTCCCACCAGGAGGGAGCCTCCTCACCGTGCCGTTCTTTTTCTGCCGACTTAATCACAAGTCTGGTTTGGTTCCTGGGTTTCACTTTCCCTTCTGTGGATGTAACCGAGCCTTTCCAACCAAGTACTTAACTCGCTGTGGAGTTCAAGAGTTAACTAAAATGCGTAATGCATTTGATTAATTTATCACAGATAGTGCTACCTTGAGTCAAAACAATTTTGCTTTGTGGAAAATTCCTTCTGTTCAAAAGAAGGTCCTTATTTTTGAGAACAGAGCTCTGATTTTAATTAAATAAAGAGCATTTATGCAATTTTTTCCCCTAAAGCTTAAGACTAATTTCTATGGTTACTAGGGATATAAATCTTTAGATTGCTTTAAAACAAAGATTTGTGTTCAGGAGAGAGTTGACAGCTCCCTTTAAGAGAAGCTATTACTTAATTTTACTTTCCTAAGTTTAAACACATAAAAATATTTGTAATGATACCCCAAAGGCATCATAAAAATGTAAAATAATTGTACTCTAAAATATCTAAAATTACAGGAAATATACCTCATTTTAAAAATGAACTGGGATTCATGGCTGGGGAACCAGGGTGTGACACACTTCAAAACCATAATCTCATCTTAAAAGACTTTTTCTTTTAATGGTTAAAAAAAAATCTTTTGTTAACCATACAGAATTCAGGGTATCTTCATTTGGTTGGGAAATAATTCTTCTTTGTTTCATTACCTTTAATTTGCTTTACTGTTTGGATGCCCTGGACCCTGCAGAAATGTCTCTGTAGGGTTGGTTAGATGGAGTCCTGCATGTGTGCATACTAACCTGGGTACAGACGCCTACAGCTGCTCAGGCCTGCTCTGAAGGAACAGTGTGCTGCTCTCCCAGGGTCCTTCTCTGGCCCTGCGTGATGATGGCTGATGAACGGCTCCCTGTCATGGTCTAAGAAGCGCAATGTGAAATGCATGATGAAAACACTGCAAAGAAAAACCATTTCAGCTTTTTAATGAATAAAATTAACCCTTATCCTCCCTCCCATGTGATATGATAGTATTTCTTTTGTGAATTTTGTTTACAAACGTGTTAACTGGGCCATATGTAATAAAAACATCCTCATTTCGCTGGGAGAAGCAAAATGCGCATTTGTAGACGAAACAACGGTATTTACGTGTGACTACGGCTGAGTGATGGTCCAGGAAGGCTTTGCATTAGACCCTTTGTATTTTGAGAACTCCTTCCTTTTTTTTTCAGACAAGAAAATGAAGTCGAATGTCAGTACTGAAAGCTCTGTAAGCTGACTGTGTGAACAGACGTGAGCACTGACATTGCGGTGTGCACGGGGATCAGTGTGCTCTTATGTTTAAGCAGAGCACTTTCCATAGTTTTGTGAGGCTTTATTAAGTTGGGAAAACTTTGGAAGTTTGTGTGAAAGTGTAAATAAGTTTGGGAAAGTCATGATTAGAGTTTGATAATAAACAAGCAGAAGCAAATTGGGAAAGTCTGTTAAAGTCAGATATAACTTTTAATAATGTTTTCTCTGAAAACTTACTCTCAAGAAGAGAGGGGAGCGGTGATTTACGTGAATTTGAACCAAAGACTTGGCTGTAATTCAGAATAAAAGCTAAATATGACTTTTTCAACACCAAGTTTCTGGTTTTCTAAGAGCCTTGATTATTACAGACGCATCCATGACACCCTTTTCTAATTACAGTAAGCGCAGCAGCCACTTACATGTCCACATGTGTGCTCCAGTTTCAAAGAAAATTAGCTTACAATGAAATGTAACCTTCTTTTTTTTTTTTTTTTTTCAAAATAAGCCTATGTGGAGATTTTCTGTCTGCAGAGAGGAAAAACTTTTGTATAGTTATTCAAATGTACTGCAACATAGGATATAGATCAAAATAAAATTTAAAACTTTAATCTGAAATTTGTTTCAAATCTCAAATTTTTGTAAGGTTGACTTCATAATAGCAGATCAGCGTTTAATTCAGTTGCTTCTCCTCGCCTGAGTAATTCCACCCGGAAGCTGTGACTGCTGGTTACACACAGGTGCTGTGCAGTAATCAGGCTAGCTTTGGATCAGGTGCTGGTTTTCAAAGGTTCCCTGAACACTGTCACTTCCCTTTGTTTCTCTGGGACAGGACAGTGTGCAACCCTTAAAAGCTGCCTGTGTTTGTTGTTGAGCACTGTGAGCTCCATTTTGATAAATTTTGCTGCTAACAAATCAAGACATGATTTTTAGTGGAATTCATTGTTATGATAGCAAATTGGAAATGTGTGTTCTATCAAATTCCTTACTTAACCACCTGAAAAATTGCCCAAGGAAATATAAAATTGTACTTACTGGTTTTACTTTGAAAACTTTCAAGGTGAGTTTTGAATATAAAATTCAAGTACAGACCTTAAAATATTTTGTGTCCAAGTAAATAATAATTCTTGAGTACATAATTGGTTTTCATACGGTCTGTGATCCACGTACTGCTCAGTGACTGAACTTTAGTTTTCCTAATCGTGCCGCACTCCAGCAAATTCTCTACTAGGAACTGATTACACTATTTTGAACACTTCACTAGCAGTTCGTTTTATCAGGCAAGGCCTTGTTTTGTAAGGATTTGGCAGTTGTCAGTTTGGTGTAATTTAAATTCTAGAAACCACTGAGTTCTACATTTTCATTTTTTTTTTTTTCAAGCAAAGGGCATTAGAATGTTTTGTAACTTATTCCTTGAAATAATATTTTCTGCAGTGTGCATGTGTGTATGTGTATGTGCACACGTGTTTGTGCATGCCCTGAAGTCCTCTAAGTTCCACGCCTTATTTACTGGAAAGGGAAAGGAACCTATAGTTTTTCGAGGACCGAGAACAATAAGATGAGCCGAGGCCCTGGATTTCAGTCATGCTAGAGGAGGCGGTATATTCTGCATTTTATCTGGTTCACTCAGCTGAAAGATGACTGGAGGCCAGGCTGTGGATCTCGTCACCAAGACCTTTCCTCAGAGCTTCATGATAAAGCTGTGTTTTTCTGCAAGAGAAGAGGTAGGCTAACAGAGAGCAGACTTCTACTTCGGGGGTGCAAGTGTTATCAGAGCAGCGTTTTCTGGTGAGTGTAAATGATTGGCGTCGCGGCAGTGGAGCCGTTGACTGCGTTCCCTTTGTGCTGCTCACCGTTGCTGCTGCTGGTCTCTTGCTGATGTGAAGCAGAAACTGCACAAGGTAACAGTTTTGATGGTGAGATTAGGGGTAGCCAGGCAGACTGTCTCCTGGCTTTCAGAGACCCTCCTAAGCTCAGGCCACCCCTCCCCTTGTTTAGATATTACTTGCTCTTTTGAGTTTCAGATTACAGGAGCAATTGATCTGCATGACCTATCTTAAGAACTTTAACTTTGCAGTGGAAACTTAAACCAAATGTATATCCTCAAGAGACAAATCATCTTAAAACCAGGCTGTTGTCATTTTGATGTACTGTACTGTTTGCTGGGGAGCAGTGTGGTAGAGAGTGCCACCTAGTGGTCGCAGCCGCTGCTCTAGGTAGAAGACTGGAGAGTTGCCTAGCTCTTGCTCTCGGCTCACAGAGCGTCTGTGTCTTCCTAGCAGATCCCTTTAACCCTTGGCTAGGAGTCCAGGAGAGTGAGACGGAGAGGTGTGGACTGCGTTCGTGGTTTTCCACGTGCTTCACTATGTCTCACTTTGTTGCCCATCCTTCATAACTGATGCTGTAATTCAGAGGGGGGATGTCAGGGCACCGTGTTCAGTTTCTGGAGCTTTGTGCTTTTGAGTGCTGCAGTCGTTGCTGGTGGTTTGAATTGTAGGTCTGAAGGTGGCTCTCTGTTGTCCAAGGTTATGTGCCTCTGGGGTGTGTTAAATGTTTGCAAAAGACCTTGAAAAAGCCATATTTTAAAAATATTTTATTTATTATTTTTATGTGTATGTGTGTAATTGCCTGCATGTAGGTAAGTGTGCCTGTGTCGTTCATTGCCCACGGAGGTCAGAAGAGGCTGTTGGATCCCCCGGGACTGGAGTTACGGACAGTTGTTAGCTGCCATGTGGGTGCTGGGATTCGAACCCGGGTCTTCTTCAACAACAGTCAGTGTTCTTAACCTCTGAGCCATCTCTCCAGCCCAAAAAAGCCATATTTTTAAAACCCCTTTATATCATAACTATGCGTTTTAGGTCTAGCTGCTCCTGAATGTTCAGTTTAAATGACAAATTCTTGACAAATTGCATCTTTCTTTCATTTGTTGGATGAAGACATTTGTTGAGCTGGGAGCTGTCCTGGGTTTTGGGACTCCCAAGTGAGTAAGACACAGTTCTTTTGGACTTTTAAATCCTTCCCCACAGAAGGGAGTGGCGTGTTCTTGGGGCGTGGAGTGGACTGTAATGTAGTCATGCTTATTTGTGTAGTATTTTCTGTCATGGGTGGAAAAAATGTAACCCTTAGCAAATGCTTTTGCAGAAACTGATCAGTTAATGGATCATTTACGTGAGACAAGTTTTACCCCAGAGAGCCCAACCTTGGAGGTTCACAGGAAAGAACTCAAGAGCAGAAACTCTGGGGGCCATTCTGAGTTGACCCTGGCTTTCCATTTCATCAGCTGTAGGACTTTGGGCCAATTTCCTCGTCTGTTCCCTCATTGTGTTGAGGAATAAATGAGATGGTCAATACAAGGGTCTGACCCAGGGCCTGGCCACAGTGAGCACGGCATACTTATTATGGTTTATAGCAAGAATGTTCTGGAGGGTCTTTTCCACCTTGCCCTTCTCCAGCAGTTACAAGGCAGCTGTGTGGGTTGCTCTCACATGGGTTCATCTTCTCCCACCTCTGCTCCCCCCTTACCCTGTTAGCACACCTAGTCAGTGGTAACTGAAAACAAGCTCTGCCAAGCCCTCAGTGCTGAGCTGGAAAGTCCTCCCTATGAGGGTACTTACAGTGGGGCTGTGGTGTGTGTGTGTGTGTGTGTGGCATTTGTTAGCAGAGTTCCTAACCTGAGTTCCCGTGAGTAAAGAGCCTCAAAGCTCAGAATAGGCAGTAGTGGAAGGCCCTGCTGCGTCTGCGTGCTGCTGAAAAGAAGAGGTCAGAGTCTTAGTTTTGGTTGGCACCTCAGGCATCTGTGCCCCATAGAAAGGTCAGGGCTGTGCTTCTGATGTTTGTGACTCTTTGTAAGATCACTAAGGAAATTAAAAATATAATCCCTCCTAGAAAGTAAAACTCAAGTCAATTGTATACCAACTACTTAAGATATGTAAATAATCTTAAGGGTTGAGATTTTAGCGTGAATGCTGTTTCTTCTCACCCTTCTTGCTATGGCTGTGAAAATACTAAGAGCAGGGAAGGGTGCCAAGTACAGGCTCTGATGCAGGCTCAGCGAGGGACAGCTTCAGCACTTGGCAGTGAGGCCTTGAGCAGCCTCTCCCGCCTGCCTGTGGGAAGCCTTGCAACTCTTCTTGCTGTGTCGTGAGCACCATGTCAGTCTCTGCCGTCATCATTCCTGTTGCATATTTACCCAGCAACATATCTAATATGCCCAGATTAGGACTTCTCACAAATTGTCAAGGTGATATTTTACTGTTTTCCTTACACCTTACTAACGTGTGAACTATTACAAATATTTAAAATTTCTTGAACCCAGACTTTGAAGGTTCTGTCGTTGAATTGGAGTAGGTCAGAAAAGCACTAAGTTAATACATCTCAGATGCACAAAGCCTTGGAGTCACGCTAAAGCATAAACAAGTCTATGAGACCAGCCACGTGGTCACATAGCGCTCAAGTTGCTCTAATCAGCCATCATGAATTGTCTTGGAATTTGAGTGGGAAAGAACCATAGAATCCTCCTGTCTGTGGGTGCGGATGAGGACTCCGCACTGGTGACCCTGACAGCAGATCCGGCTCATCACTGAACCTCAGATGGCATCTTGCTCTCTGTTGCATCCTGACCACCCACCACACTTTCTGCCCTCAGGAGAGGAAGGGCTAAAGCTGTCCGTGAAGGTCAAGAATGAGAGTGGACCTGGAGAAAATGTGTGGTGAGTCAGGATGAGGAGAGCTCACGCTGGGAAAGGCATTAGAAAGCAGGAAGGCTCTGAGGACACTGTGCATGGCACAGGCTGAGATGGGCTGCACTGGGCTGTTGTACCATGGAGGTGTGGCACACAGAGACTTCCCTGGCAGAAGGCTGTTGTCTGCTTTGCAGAGAAGGGGGCCGTGGGACTTGAGAATTCTTAGTCCCCTTGATGGTTTTGGAGCCTCATCTGGTAACAGCATCTCACCTCACTCCTACGACTCAGCACCCGAGAATATGTACTTCTGCCCAGACCAGCCTCATCCTCTAGCACACCTGAGGAAGTGGCATTCTGTGCCTTCAGGTAGAGAACTGAGCTGCACTGAACTTCTGTCCTTGGAGTTGAGTGTTCTGATCGCCTGTGCTGTGCTAAGCAGGACTGGAGGCAGCCATTGCTCTAGACTGGGCCCCTGCTCTTGGCCCTCAACAGACCAGATCAAATGCAAATGGAATCAGTCATGATAAATGCTACATAAGTTAACCAATTTTAATGAAGATAGTGTTTTTGTGGTTTTGAATGTGGGTGATCCTAGTTTACCTTAGTTGGTATAAGAAGGAAGACACCACTGAACCTTCACAGAACAGAGCAGAATGAGCAGCCCAATGCCCACCAACCAGACTTATTAGTTTATTGCTGTTTCTTGTTACTGTCCTTAAAACTCATCATTCTGCTGTTTGCTGAATGGGACCTGGCTCATCATGAATGGCAAGTCAAAGCTGATTTGATCTGTAGTTTGTATTTGAGAGGAGTGGGGGGGTGCTGTTGACAGTTGTCTTTTCCCCCCTGTAGTTCTGGGGACCAAACTCAGGGCCTTAGCTTGCTGAGCTGAATCCCCAACCCTGGCAGCTGTCTTCTCAAAGTTCAGCTTTCTATAAAGACGGGCAGCTCACTTTATGGCAACTCCTACGAAGGTGAAGTAAGGAAGTTGGAATGATTCGGCACCTGTTCTGCGGCAGTCAGTGTCAGAGTCTTCAGACAGGATCACTGGCTTAGAGCCACTTCTGCATTGTTGTCTCAAGTTTATACCTGAGAGAGGAAGGCTCAGACAGACCGAGTGACAAGACCAGACCAGACCACGTCACTAGTATGGGATGGAGCTGGGCACAGAACCCAGGTCTGTAATGAACCCTTTTGCATTGCCACGTTGCACACCCTTCACACGCAACCTGGAAGACAGGCAGGATCTGGACTGGGTTTGAGCAGCTGTATGAAACCCCATTGGATTCTTGAGTTGAACTGGGTGGCCTGTCCTCCCCACTTATGTCCCTAACGCATCCTTGGTCCTACATATTTGCCAAGTGGACAAATGAAAGAAAAGCTTCCAGGCACACTGAGTGCTAGTGAACTTGCTAAGTAGTCCAGAGCCCAGCCCACCGTCTGCTTTGGGGTCATGTTGCTAGGCAAGCCTAGAGCAGTGTCTGCTTCCAGAGGTCAGTGCTCAGTACAGTCAGAGGTATTCTTGAGAAAACAGTTTAAATACACTATTGGATAGCCATGGCTGCACTAAATAGGTCACAGAATCAACCCAGAAGCCAGGAGGGGGAGTGGTAGGGGTGGGTGGAGCTGAGGTGTGTGGGGTGACAGTGTACAGACCTGGAGACGGTCAGATAAAGTGAGCACCACAGCGTAGTCTGCGCACTTGCACTACAGGCAGAGAAGGCCATGAGCTCCATGCTGCTTTAGCTCACATTTTCATCTTTTTTTGTCTTGAGACCCTGTTTCAAAATGCAGCCTAGGCTGGCTTCAAATGTAGAGTCCTGCTACCTTAGCTTTGAAGTGGCAGGCACAGCCGTGCCACCATGCCAAGCTCCCAGTTTTCCATCTAAGATTTAAGACTTTTTTTAATGTTTTTGTTTTTTAAAATTTTATTATTTTTATTTTCTGTGTATGAGTGTGTTGCCTGCATGTATGTAAGTGCACCCATGTCATGCGGTATCCCACGGAGGTCAGAAGAAGGCTTTGGATTCCCCTGGAACTGGAGTTAAGGATGGTTTGTAGCCGCCATGTGGGTGCTGGGAATCAAACCTGGGTCCTCTGCAAGAGCAGTCAGTGCTCTTAACCACTGAGCCATCTCTCCAGCCCCGATTTAGGACATTTTTAAAAATGTATTTTTATTTCATGTGTAAGAGTATTTTGCCCCTGTGTATTTAAGGGCACCATATGCATGCAGTGTCCTCTGGGGTCAGAAGAGGGTGTCGGATCCCCTGGAACTGGAGTTATGGATGGTTGTTAGCTGCCATGTGGGTACTAGGAACTGAACCCATGTCCTCTGCAAGAGCAGCCAGTGCTCTTAACCGCTGAGCCATCTCTCCAGCCCCTCATTGGTGATTTTTAATTATAATTGTCTTTGATGGTAAAGTGTTCAGAATTACAAATGACAAGAGGCCAGGCAGTGACATGAACAGAAGGAAGACCTGGTTTATCAGGAGCACTCCTGGAAGAAGCCATTTTAGTGGAGTCAGCCCGAGAACTCCGTGAGGTGAAGGTGGGTTTCTGAAGTGACCTCAGTAGACACCCTAAGTTCAGACAAGGGAGGCAGTGACACCTGCCGAGCAGATTTGGAGACTACCCTGGGAATCACATTGAGTGGCAAGGCCCAGGACCTGGCGTATTCAAAGTTAATAAATGTGGCCAGAAGCCCCAGGTATTACTTCAGGTAAAGAATTCCTGAGGGGCCTGCGATCCCTTAGCTTAGAGAGAGGGAAGCCTGCAGTGTTTGGGACCCAGGAGCTGGGCTGTGCATCCCAGTGCTAGGCATTGAACTCGGGGCCTCCTGGGAGCTAGGCAAGCACCCACTGCTGAGCTATGCTCCTGGCCCTTTGAACTTGATTCAGAGGAAAGAATTTTGTGCTGTTTGAAGTGGAATGACACCCCTGAGAGGCAGTGGGCCCCTCGCTTGCTGCTTTTCACAATTAGGCATCTCCCAAGTCTGCAGAGCCTTGCTAGTCCTGGGGGGCGCAGGCACTGCTTTATGGTCTGCACCGCAGCAGGCCTGCAGCTTGGAGGCCAGGGAGCCCTGAGCAATGGAGAGAAGCGCAAGAAAAAGGAATGGGGAGGGCCAGTCTGTGGGCCTTTGCCTTTTCTCCAGGCCGAGGAGCCCAAGGCCTGTTTGAAAAGTGACGTTCCCTTGAGACTAATGGGCAATTTAAGCACTATATGGGGCTACTTGGCCTCTAAAATGTAATGGGAAGTTCTTAAACTTTATCATTCCCACCAAGAATGGAGGTTTTTCTCTGACTTTTGAGAGTGGTTTGGTTTGCTGTTTAAGGACAGAAGCTCGCGCTAGGAAGAAAGCAGTACTTTTCAGGGTGCTGAAAAATCTGTTGCTGGAGTTAGGCTACCATGGCCTCTGACAGGGTAGGACCCAGCTTTGCCCCCTGCTTAGCCCTGCCGTCTCCACTCAGAACTCCTTCACTAGAATACAAGGGGAAACTAGAAAGAGCAGCAGGTCTCATCTTGTTCACATGATCCTCTCAGTCTCTTTTTGCACGGAATTCTGGGAACTGTTGTCTAGTTAGATTGGTATCGGTTCTTGGTGAAAATTCAGACCAAGGCTTCTAGACTATCCATTAAAGCACTTTATACATCCAGCTGACATTTATCAGATGCATCCAGTGTGCCTTGGGAAGGCTTTGTGCAGAGAGGGTACTAGAACCAGAATGAGTGGTGGTGAGAAAGGAGCTGCTGAGGGAGGGACGGGGTCGGAGAAAGGCTCTGGTGGGGTGGGGAGGTTTTAGTGTTGGGGGGAGAGGGTGCGAGGGACTGTGGGGGTGGAGCAGGTAGTGGTGCCAGTCGCTCTGGCAGATGCTTAGCAAAGTAAGTATCAGGACTAGCTGACTTGCTTTATTTGTGGGTATAAGAGATACCTGTGATTTTCCCACTTAGGAACTGAGGGAGAGAAAGGATCAAGGCTTTGTCTTTGGGGTGATAGGAACCGGAAGGAACTGGCAGTAAGGCAGGGTGGAGTGTTCACTAGTGTCCTTCAGGGACATGCTGCTTCAGCACACCAGTGGTATGTCCAGGAGATGAGATGACTAGAACACAGAGAGAGGTGAGGCTGGTGAATGTTTTATAGAGTTCGTAAATAAAGCCATAGATTGGAATGAATGTGCTCAGAGGGAAGTGTAAAGGCACCAAGCTGAACTTTAAGAAGCAGATTCCAGAGTTAGCATGGGGGACAGGCCCTAGAGTTTAAGAAAAGGACCTGGATAGAGTGTGCTGACACCCTAGGGAGGCTACAGCCCCTGCCTAGGCTGCAGCCTCCCTAGGGACTTCTGAGACCTAGACAGGAAGTACCCAGAAGCCCCTTGGAACTGCCACCCCTGCAGGCCTTGCCTTCCCCGAGGGGCCTCATTGTAGGATTGGGGGAAAGTGGAAGGAGGAGCTGAGCCCATAGGACTTGCTAACCCCACTGCTACTGAAAGAAGAGAAAGAAGAAAGGCCCCTCCACCTCAGTCCTGATGAACCAGCTGTGGGGGGCAGTGGGCAGCCGGGCTTGGTGACTAGTCTGTTGGGGAGTGGGGCAGAGCTCAGAGGTCCCCACTATGATAAGCAGGGTCCCTATAAGTCCAGAGGTGTGCTGGTTCTGGACTTCCCATTCCAATTTTTAGTAATTGATGTTGGTGCCTTTTTCAATTAAGAGGGAAGGTAGTGGATTCTGAATTTAGTCAGTAGGTCCCAAATTGAACTTGGGAACATGATCGTTGTGAAAAATCATCTTAGCTATCAGTGGCTGGCGAGCATTTATACTACTGTGGTGTCCTGGCTGTGCCTCAGGCTGCATACTAAACTGAACAGCAAGCTGTGCCCACTGATGGA
Organism: Nannospalax galili; assembly: GCF_000622305.1. Lineage (NCBI taxonomy): Eukaryota > Metazoa > Chordata > Mammalia > Rodentia > Spalacidae > Nannospalax > Nannospalax galili. The sequence continues at coordinate 464,873 of NW_008338348.1, read as the reverse complement.
ATGAAAAAAATAATGATTTTGTGTTACCAGGAACTTTTTACAATATGCCAGAGGTACCCACTGGAGTCTCTTTAATCTTGAACAATGCTTGTTTCTTTCAGAGGCAAATTATGCAAATCGGTACTTAGTGTTTCGTAATCAATCAGGCCTTTGTTGGAAGTGTTGTGAGTGCCAGCAGAACAGAATTCCTCTCATCTTGGGCAGAGGAGGGGGCTACAAGTCAAACCACTGCTGTGACGGCCGAAGAGCCTCCGGAGGGCTTTGAACAGGCCGTGCGGCGCAAGTGCGGCTGTGTCTGGAGGAGCCAGACCACTGTGTGCCGGACTTTTGTTTCACAGGTCAGCCTGCCCCGGTAATTTAGGTACTTTACCGGGCACCGCGAAGGAGCCTCCAGCGTGCCGCCCCGCGCTTAGGTCTTCCTGGACACGGTGCAGGGAGGTGCACTGCAGCAGCCGTTCAGCCTCAGCCTCTGCGAGGTTCGGGGCGAGGAATCCTGGATTCCAAACTAACAAAGCAAAGCCTCTGTCGGAGGGAACGTGGCGGTACCTTTGGGAAGCGCCTGGTCCTGCTCCCTCCAACTCCGGTGCTGCCATCTGGTGGCCAGGGGCGCGTACAGCCGATCCGCCCTCAGCCCCTCAGCCCAGGAGACTTCTTGAAGGCCTAGAAAACCAACGGGTTGAAGAGCTAGATAGTTCTTAGGAAACTTCTTCCGGATGGCCCAGGCTAAGAACACTTGCTACTCTTGCAGAGGATGAGTTCCGTTCCCAGCACCCACATGAGACTCACAGCTGCCTGTGACTCCAGCTGCAGGGGCTCTGAAACGCTCTTCTGGCCTGTGCAGGCACCGCGTGTACATGTGCACACACACTCACATAAATAAAAATAGAGTAAATCTCTTTTTATTAAGAAAGAAAAAGAGCTGGGTGTGGTAGCACAATGCCTTCAATCCCAGCACTGGGGAGGCAGAAGCAGGTGGATCTCTATGAATTCAAGGCCAGCCTGGTCTACATAGCAAGTTCCAGGCCAGCTGGGGCTACAGGGACACCCTGTCTCAAAAAGACCGAAAAAAAAAATTAAAATGAAATGATAAAATTTAAAAAGAAAGGAAAACCTGTGAAACCTGGCATGGTGGTGCACACCTATAATTTATCCCAGCACTCGGGAGGCAGAGGAAGGAGGACTTCTGTGAGTTCAAGACCTGCTTGATGTACAAAGCAAGTTCTAGGCCAGCCAAGGCTGCTTAATGAGCCCCCCTCTCTCTTTAAAAAAAAAATTACTTTGGACTAGGCATATGCTTGAGCAACTCTGTTATTAATAGACCGACATCAGCGTGATCCGAAACAAGGCGGGGCGTCTCTGTGCTGACTCAGGGACCGTTTACCTGGCCTGAAAATGGGAGCGGACCCTCGGAGGAGCTGCCCCCCCCCCCAGTACAGCCTTATGGGCAGGACTGTCAGAAAGTGGGCAAGAGCTGAGCGTGGTGGCACAGGAGGTCTCTGCGTTCCAGACCAGCCAGGGCTCTAGTGTAAGCTCTGTCTCAAAAACACACACACCAAAAAGGAAAGGGGCCAGGCTTTGAGGCTGGAGAAGGTCACAAGGGTGGGCCCTAAGGGAGGCTTGGACATGTCCCTGTGTGGTTGTAGACAGAGAAGCCAGAGCCGTTTTCCCTCCCCTTGTGTGTTTCTTTGAAAAGCATTTCTGTTTGACTAAGACAAGGCATACTGCTTGTTCAAAAATATTTAGCTGGTATGGTGGTGCAGCCTGTAACCTCAGAACTCTGGAGACTGAGGCAGGAGGATTTCATGTTCAAAGACAATAGAACCAAAACAAAGATTATGTGCAAAAAGTGCATTATGTGCAAAAAGTGAAGTGCTCTGGTTTGGTCGTGGTGCACCCCCAGACCCCCAGAAGGCTCCTGTGGCAGCCTCACCCGTTCTGACCTGCCACAGGCTTAAGTGCACCCGAGCCAGTAGACCATCGAAACATGGACCACAATGACTCTTTTCCTCTTTAGGTCGATCTTCTCAGACACCTTTGTCACAGTGATGAGAAGCCAACACACAGATCTCCAAATCTGACTACCCAAAAGGCCATCAGTATTTTGATGAGTAGTCTTTAGTTTCCTGTCTGGATATAGTCAGCTTTAAGTAGGCATTTCATGTTTTCCATGCATGGATTGCGGTATACACCTTGGGCAGTTGAGTTTTGCTTGGATTCATCCCCACTCAGCCACCAATTTGTGGGAAAACCATCCATCTCTGTGGCAAGTCCCTGTCAGCAGGGCAGTCTCAGCTCACAAAGTGGGGTGTTTTGGTAGTGTTGGGTCCTTCCTAGAAAACCCTTATATGTGCAAGGTGAGGTATGTGACAGTTGTTTTCCCTGTCGAGTGCACCTACTGTAGGGCCATGCTGTAGGACCACACTGCTGCTGGTCTGTAACAGCTTGCCAGTAAGTGGCTCATGTGGAGAACTTCAATGTCGGATGATCTGAAAACTAGCTTTATTAGTTAAAAGTGAACTTGACATCTTCAGAGGAGGAAAGGAACAGATGAGCTGGTACCTGTAGTTTTGATGGCTGTGTGAAGAGCCAGGCAGCTTTGTGCTCTCCCATAGCTGCAGGCAGTGCCTTCACCGAACTGGTTTGATCTCTCTTGGTACAAGCAGCCCTCTGAGATGTTATGTTCAGAGGGGACAGCAGGGTCATCCTTGTGGGTAGAGCTGTGGACACTGGAAGCATACAGGCTCTGTCTTTGGCAGTCAGGAAGCCTTCTGTTTATTTTGAGCCATTTATATGTAATGTGACACCTCCATGTCTTCCCATCTGTGAAACAGGATTATCATAGGACCGACCCTGTCTTGTGTTAGGAGAGTAAAAGGGAAAAGGGACGCCAGGTGCTGACTGATGCAGAGTGAGTCTTCAGGGGACTGTATTTTTTAAAGTAACTTTTATTCCCTTCCCTTTGTGGTGAAGCCCGGGGAGCTTCAGTAGCTTGCTCAGTTTCATTTGGCAAAGATGAAGTGTTTCAGGGAGTATGTGAAATGTGTCCATTCTTCCCAGCCCAATATTGGGACCACCTGAAAGGAAAGTATAGGAGAGAAGGAGACACTACCTTAGATTTGTGGCCAAGTGTGGCTGAATGTGGGCCCAACATCCCTTCTGCTGGCTGGCCACACTGAAAAGGGGAGGAGAAGGCTGTGCGTCCTCCTCTCCAGATCCGACCAGGTAAGACACTCCTCTTCTGAGAGGCGGGATGAAAGGTTGGAAGATGGGCTGGGAACTCAGGCTAGCTGAGGGCCTGCCACACAAGGCACAGGGAGGCAGGAGTGAGGACTACCCTCAACAGGACTGTCAGAGCAGAGGGTACAGCCAAGAGTCACCGATGACTCCCGACTTCCCCCCTCTCCTCTGCATGTACTTTCCAAACCCCACAGTCTGTGTGGCACTTCTCCCTTCGTGGATGTAGATTGACCCAGGTGGGTGTTGGCTTCCTTGCATGTTCAAACTACTTGAAGCAGCTTGATGATGGTGGTCAAATGGGCTGGTCACCACAAGCTGCAGCCTTTCTGACCATCCTCTTTCCTTATGGACCTTCTGAAGTCCCAAGGGCCTTGCCAATTCTGAACCTCCTGGGTTGCAAAACACAGGGAACAGCATCTGATTTCGAAGGAGATGGCTTGGGTCTGTGAAGACAGAAGGTCTCTGTCAGGTCTATCTATATCTAGTGCAGATAAAAATTTTAAAGTTAAAATTTTAACTTCAAAAACATATATATATTTTAGGGCTTATGAGATGGCTCAGTAGGTAAAGGTGCTTTGTGCCCAAACCTGATAAACCTGAGTTTGATCCCCAGAACCTACATAAAAATGGAAGAAGAAAACTGACACTTATTGTCCCTGGCCTCCACAAGTGCCCCAAGGCACACACACACCTCCCCACCCCCCCAACTGCGCACCCAGTAAGTAATGTGAAGTTTGACATTAGGAGCTGGAGTGATCACTCAGCATTTAGGAGCACTGGCTGCTCTTGTAGAGGACCCAGGGGGTCAATTCCCAGCACCCCCATGGTGGCTAACAACCATTCATAACCCCAGTTCCAGGGGATCTAACAATCTCTTCAGGCACTGCATATATGTGGTACACTTAACATACATGCAGGCAGACACACAGCACATAAAATAAGAAAGTAAATAAAATATTTTTTAATTAAAAACAATTTTTTAGATCAACAACTGCAAGTATTTCCACATGAAACCCAGCCTGTGTGTATGAAGGAAGACTCGGGCACAGTGTGGAATGAGCAGCACTGCCTTTGAGTCAGACAGATTGGTTGGTGGCCCATTCCAGGTCTGTCACCCCCTGGCCTTGTGACCTTGTGCAGGCCTCACTTTCCACAGTTACTAAGTGAGGTGGTGGATGATGTTCAAGTCACACAATTGCTGTGTATGTCTAGCAGTGTGTGTGTTACCTGATACATAGATGAGGTGACTGGTGCTTGGGGCTGGAGTAGCTATAGTGTGTGGCAGAATGTAGGTACAGAGATGCGCCTGATGCTGCTTATATGGACTGTGTTCCACAGGTTCTCACCATTTTCCTGTGAATAAGGTGCTAGAGATGTCAAGCCTGGTTCTTAGGCTGCCTGAGTCTCTCATAGACCTGAACTCATGGGTCTCTGACCCGTTGACTTCCCTTTTTGTCTCAGTTTTCTCCCTTGTCGAATAGGCACATGGCAGTGTTGCTACCTGCCAGAGGGGCTGGCAGTGTAGACAGCTAATGCATACAGGGCTCGGGGATCCTGTCACCTTAGAGAATCAGTGAAGGCTTTGTTTGTGGTGGTGTTTTTTGTTTGTTTTTTAATGTACTTAGTTCTCTTAAACAACCTAGGCAAACAATTCAAGTCCTTAGAGATAAAGTAGCTCAAGATGGCTGGGATCTAGTGTTGGCACAAGTATGGATTGCTAGTACTTTGTTAGCAGAAAATATCTTTGAATGACTGAAGTTAAACGAAGAAAGTGCCAATGGGAGGACTTACAGTACGTTTTATTACGGAAGTCTCAGGTGCATGCTGAAATAGAGAGGATGCCGCCCCAAGCTCTGTACACGCATGTCCCCTGTTGGCATGACTCATAGCTCATCTTTCATCCTTTGAAGTGAATCCTGGGTAGTATTTCATTTGTTCACCATTTATTTCTAAAATCAAAGATCACATGCTATCAAGGACACACAGTGTTCTCATACCTGAACAGCAATTCTGTGTGATTCCTTAATAGCATGAATCGAGTGGGAGGCTCGCTTACCAGTGAGGTCACTGCAGGTCGGCGCAGGGATCACAGTGGCTTCAACAGTAGCTCAGCTGCATGCACCACTGTGCACACTCACCACAGCGCTCCGGGAGCCTGTGCTCCCTGAGCGTAGTTAGGACTTTAGTTTTCAGTTTATGAAGAAAAACATTCATTTCTACAGGTGGTCATCAGACTTAAACAAAACAGCTCACTAGTGGTGACTGGCACAAGGAGTTACAAAGTAAGCATCACGTTCCCTTTTTTCCTTGTTTCTTTTGGCTTTAGTTGGGTTTTTATTTTAGACTGCAGTTGGTGTTAGAAACACAGATTTCTCTATTCTTTGTCCTGCACTCATCCTGTCTGGTGGGAGACAGTAACCAAACTGCAGCTCACTGGTGAGAATACCTGTCCATGGTGAATCACCACTCAGGAGGAAGATGGTCACTTTGGGAACAGATGATCTTGTGAAATGCATCAGACTACCCTCTCCATACCTGAGTGCTCTCTGCCAGCTCTGCTGCAGAGCTGCTCATCTGCACACATAGCTGGCTTGTCCTCATCATGTCCCGTCTATGTGACACCTTCCATATGCTTTTGAATCCAGCCACTAGGGCAGTGTTATCCCATTTTGAAGCCTTTTCTGTGGGAGTTCCTTCTGCCCCTTTTCCTCCTCCTTTTCCCTTCCCGACATGTAGGCACTGCCAGAGATACAAAAGTGAGGAGCACAGAGATCCTGACTTGAAGGAACTTGGCTGAAGTCTGGTGGGGATCACAGATGAATACTTCTCCCTGGACATTGCATCACACACAGGAAGGTGCTGGGAAGGCCTCATGCATCCGAGTGAAGCTGGGAGGAAGGACTTTCTAGACAGAATGGGGTTAGCTTTCCAGGCCGAGGCAGAACTGCTGCAAAGGCACACAATGAAGATGGAGCATTGCTGGCCTCAGCCTGTAGACCGCCCCACAGCACAGCTGCAGCCCTCAGCGTGATCCCTGTTCTTAACCCTTACATCCTGTCACCCACCTAGTCCCGCAGAGATAGCACCAGTGTCCCTTCCTAAGTCACAGGATCCACCTCCCCACCCTCTTCCTCACACCATTTAGTGACACCAAGACTAAGAGGTTTACACTGCTTACACCAGGGAGTGTGCTTTCATGTTGCACTGATTTCTTTATCAAACTTGATATCAAAATGGCTTTTTTTCATTAAATAAATATTCCTACTTTACCATATGACTGTTAAGATAGCACTATATGTGGAAATATTGCAAATCCAAAGCATAAGCTGGGGGTGTGGTAAGGCAGAAGCAGGAGTATCACCACAATTTTTAAAATGACATCAGTAGAACTCAGTACTTACCAGCACATGATATAAAATATTTGAATGCCAAGAAAGAAAGGAAGTAAAGAAGCAGGTAGATTTGTGTGCGTGTGCACTTCTGTGCAGGTACACACGTGTGTGCACATGGGTGTGGAGGCCAGAGGTCGATATCAGGTATCTTTCTCAATCCTCCATTATTTTTTGAGGCAGGGCAGGGTCTCTCACTGAACTGCAGCTTACTGACTATACTAGACTAGCTGTCCAGTAAGTCCCAGGCATCCCATCTCCCCAGTCCTAGGATTACAGGCTCCAATTGCTACATCTGGCTTCTTGATGTAGGTACTAGAGATCTGAACTCAGGTAGGTCCTTATACTGTGTGCAAGGATTCCCAACTGAGCCATCTCCTCAGCCCCAAGATTTCTTTAGGCTTTTGAAATTTCTATTAGATTCTTAAAAAAGAAAAATACACACAATATGTCCTAACAAATCAGTAACAAAACATATCAATGGGTCTTGGATTAATATAGATGGATACAGGCTAATGCTACATGACAGTTATCCATTGTAGCCCGAAAATGATTTATTCCTCCCAGACTTCTAAAGAGCCATGGGCTAGTGCAGGGCACCCTGGGAAGAAGGGTGGAGGCTAGTGTGGGGAGAGATTGGAATGAAAGGATTGGCACCATCTGGGAAGCAGGGAACAGGGAGCAGGTGAGCCAGCATGCCCTGGATCCTGTGGGGTGCCGGGGGACCTTGCGAGGACCCCATGGACTCCTCATGGAACTCTGTGGGGTGAGTGGGCATATGGGGACGCGAGATGAGGCAGACCATGGGCAAAAGCGATACGGAATGGTGGGCTGAGCCGTGCTGGGTACTGGGTGTTGGGTGTTTGTTTCTTTGTAAGTCCCCTGCCCCCGCAAAGTTATAAACTCTGCAAAATTCAGATAAAGATGTGTTATGTGGTTTGTCAGCCCATGCCAGGAACAAGGGACCCTAAGAGAACCTGGGCAACATCCATGCAGAGAAAGAGAAAACAGTTTAGCTGCATGACCACTACTGTCATTGGAGAGCTTCTTGGCTAAGCTCTGGTCCCTTTGCTGATAGGCTTGGACCTAGTTTGAGAATAAACTGACATTGTATATATACAGCACACAGTTCTGATACATGCCTTACACATTCAAACTTTAGAGAAGTTGAATTGTATGCTTTGGATGTTTTTGGTTTGTTGAGATAGGGTCTTACTATGTAGCCCTGGAACTCAATAGTCCCAGCTCACTCACAGGAACAGTGATCAGTGCATGCCGCAGGACCCCCTGGGAAGAGACAGAGAACATGTCTAAAGAGGTTGTTGGTGCCCAGTGTTAGACTCAGTCAGTGTTTATATGCTAAATAGTGAGTGTCATAGTCATGCCTCATCCTTTCCTCTGTGGTTTTATGTGTCTTGGGGTACCTTTCCGAACATTTATATTGCTAGTTTGAACCAACTTCAGCCACTCATCTGTAGACATCAGGGTGGTTCTCCTGTGAGAAGTGCTGTTCTGTGTGTAGACCCACTCCCTCCACAGCTGTTGATGATCACCTGTGCTTCTTGTGCTTAGACCTGTGAGGGAACGGGCTGCCGTGGATAGACCAGTGAGGGTTACCTCCGTAATGACTGAGAGTCTAAAACCAAAGCTGTAAACTGGGTGTGGTGGCACATGCCTGTTGTCCTGGTACTCTGGATGTGGAGGTAGGAGGATCACAAGACTGGGGAACATTGCAAGGCCTTGTTACAGCCCCTTCCCCCAAAATTAAAAGGAAAATCTCTGAGTTTGTAGCTTCAGAATCTTGCTGCAGCCTCCATTCTAGTCTCTGTTAAACTGGAAACCTGTTTCCTTCACCCATGACACATCTGTCTTCATAAAATGCTTGATTTCTTTTTAATTTCAGATTTCTCACATTGGGAAGCTGAGAGATTTTCTTCTGGAACATAGGAAGGATTATATTAATGCTTATAGGTAAGTGGGGTTTTATTCCGTGGTCTGTGGTTGTCCTGTGCCTGTCACCTTTATGTCCTCACTGGTTCTTTGTGTTTTTTATTTGGGGGGAATTTTTTGTTTTCATTTTTTATTGAATTTTTTTGCATTTTACACAACACATTTCAATCATATTTAGACTCCCTCCCCTAGCCACTGTACCTCCCACCAGATTTCATGCATTCTGTCATATATATTAAGCCAGTCAAGTAAAATTTGTGTCCCCAGATGTGCTTCAGTGTGAGTCCATCCATGTTCTCACTCTATCCTCAACAATTCAGACTTACAGTGGGGAGAGTCAGTCTGCCGGTGGAAGAGGCCTGCAGAGTAAACATCTCTCAGAGCCAGGGCAGGTCTGCAGTCCTGCGTCATCACCATCATCACAGCCCAGCAGAGGCAGGTTTCTCTGCGGGTGCCATCATCGGCTAACAGGGACCCTCACTCCCTGAACCTGGGTAGAGCCGCACAAAGCTGGGGATGCACCTGTTTCCGCTGAACCTGTGGAGGAACAAGGACCTAGGCCCCGCTAGGCTCTTTTTGCCCCATTGGTGGTGCTGCCTGTGACTCTGGCTTTTCTCTGGGTGGTACTTGTGAGCATATTCTGCACTTCACCTTGGGTCACCAGGTCATTCTTGCCTGCCAGCTCATCCTGGTGGCCATCTCCTTTTGTTCATTCCTCAACATTGACCCCAGCTAGAAGCAAACAAGTCTCTGGCTTGGTCTTTGTTTCTTTTCTCATTTTTTGGGTCTCCCTGTAGCCCCAGCTGACCTGGAACTGCTATGTAGACCAGGCTGGCGTTGAACTCACAGAGATCCCTCTGCCTCTGCCTCCCAAGTGCTGGGATTAAAGGTATGTACCACCACGCCTGGCTCTTGGCCTTTGTTTCTTATGGCACATCTTTTATTGATCCCCCATACAAATCATGGTCACTTCCTCCTGGTGGTGAAGACCTGTTTCTTCTCAGTAGCCAGAGTCTTCTTCAAACATCCGTTGGCTTGTGTCACTGTCTAAGCAGATCAACCATGAATATCCACTGCATCAGTATCAACCCAGCCTCCACACTGGCTGTACCTCTCCAAATCTGGTCCTTCCCTCTTCTCTGGCCTCATTTCCAACCAAGCCTCCAAGACCCTCCTGCCATGGTGCTCTAGCCATGCCAGCCTTCTGGAAGGTTCTGGAATCTCCCTGTGAGGGCATGTGCAGATGAAGAGCTCCTGTTCTCAGTACATGCCCTTCAGCTCCAGCCCCAGTGTTAGTCCTTTTCCTAAGAGGCCTTTTCTGATCCCCCTTTATGAGAGATTTCTCCTGTTGGAGTTTGTTTTTCTACCTTGTGTATTTTTTTCATAACATGGTTCACAATTTGTAACTTAAGAAATTTATAGATGTTTTTGAATTTTTTTTAAATTATTTATTTAATAACCACATAAGTACAAGAAGCATTTTGTTACAACAGCATTGACATATTCAATAACAATTTCCAGAACTAAGATGCATCTCTTTCAAAATTGGCTGTAAATTTTTAGGTTTACAGTTGAATTAATACAGTTATACAATATTGTATTCAGTATAAACCCTATAAGACATAAAATTAAATGAGGTTTTTAACCTTTAAAAAAGATCTCCATTTCATTATTAAAATATACAGTTTCATACAGAAAAATTCATTTTTAATGCAATTGACACTAAGATGTTTGCACATGCGTTTCTAATCTCTATGTATCTGATTATTACTAGTCACAGTTGGTTACTTTCTGAGCTCCTTGGCATCTGAGCATGGATATAAAGTCATCAGGTAGATTTCAATGGTAATGTTTTCCACATCTAATTATTAAGAAGCAAATTTTTATGCTTTAAAGAATTATTATTATTTTTTTAATTTAATAACCACATGTATTAGGGTTCTCCAAAGAAACAAAACTGCTAGAATGAATATATATGTATAGAGATTTGTCAGCTTAGCTCACAGGATAGAGTCTGAGTAGTCTAACACTGGCTGCAGCACACTGTAGAGGCTGAGAATCCGTAGTCGCTCAGTCCACCAGGCTGGATGTCTCAGTAGTCCCAATCTGGCACTGAAGGTCTGATGAATTCCAAAAGATCAGCTAGTCTTCAGTCTACAGCAGCAAGATGAACTCACCAACGAGAGAGAAGACAAGCAGCAAGAAGCTAGGGGTTCTCCTCTGCCGTGGCCTTTTATACGGGCTGCCATCAGAAGGTAGCACCCACATTTAGGGTGTGTCTTCCAGCTTCAGATGATCCAATCAAGAAGATCTCTCTCATTTCAGTTAATCCCAGATCCAGTCAGGTTAACACCCAGGATTAGCCATCACACCACATGATTAGAAGAAGCATTTCATTACAACTTTAACATATTCAGTAACATACTCCAGAGCAAGGATACATCTCTTTCAAAAATGGCTATAAAATTTTTAGGTTCGTCCCACAGGCCTCTCTCCAGGGTAAGTCCATTACGCCCTCTGCGCCATGGCTCCCCCAGCCTCATTCACCCTCCTATCTCCACTGCCATTTTCTCCTCCGAGTTTGGGCCCTGCCCTATTCCTTATCTTGGGACCCTAGACACCTGGGGAACCAATACTGCTCCCTGATCATTTTTATCCAAACAAACATAGTGCCTTCTCTGGGCCCCAGGAGCTCTGCTTCTGGGCCTGGCCCCGCCCTCAACTCCCTCTGCTTCCCTGGGCCTACACCACCTGCCAGCCTCTTTCTGGGATACTGGGGCTGACCTTTCCTCTTCCTGATCCTTTGCTCCTCAGTGCAGTCCCCAGGAGGCCTTGAGGTATCTTTCTGCCCCATCTGCCTTTGGATCTCTCGGTAGCATGGCCACCAGCTGCCCTAGATCAGCATCTTTCCTGGGCCAGGCTCCCAGGCCAGTCCAACCCCCAAATTCCTGAGACCTAAATTGTGCCTGGAGGGTTCCAGACCTTAGGAGAAAACCTGAAAACATCTGACCCTCACCTGAATTGGGGCTCTGTGGGAACTCCTGAAGACAAAAGCAATCCGGCCACTCCAATATAAAATCAAAAGAGAGAACCAGAAGCTTAGATGAACCAGCATTTCATGCCCAAAAAGTAAACCACAAAGATACATAAAGTTCACAAAAAGAAGCAGACCTAAACTTGAAGGCCTGAGTCTCACACAAGAATCAGAAACTACAAAAGAAATTCACATGTCAAAATCACAGAGAAAAAAATAATAACATGAAAAACAAAAATAACATATCCCCACCAAATACTAATAGTCCTCTAGAGGAGTACAATGAGAACCCCATAGAGATAATGCAAGGCATGGAACTCAAAAGAACAATTATAAACATGATAAAAGAATTCAGTGAATTTAAAGAACACACAAAGAAATCAAAGAACTGAAAAAAACTGAAGGAAGAAAGGGATAAACTTCTGAATGAATTCAGAAAGGAGTTAGAAATTTTGAAGAATACTCAGACTGAAATGAAGAAGGAAGTGAAACACTCAGTAAGCCAATTAGAAACGACAGGAGAAAGCCTCACCAATAGGATAAATGAAATAGAAAACAGAATATCAAGACTGGAAGATAAAGAGGACGAACTAGACCACACAAGAAAAGATTATGAAAAATTTAAGAAATCACAAGAATGGAAGATGCAGTAATTGTGTTACACAATAAAAAGACCAAACTTAGGAATCATAGGCATACAGGAAGGAGAAGAATCCCAAGATAATGGCATGGACCAGACTGTCAACAGAATTGTAGAAGAAAATTTCCCAAAATTAAAGAAAGACATGCCCATACAAATACAAGAAGCATATAGAACACCAAAGAGACAGGACCAGTAAAGAAACTCTCCATGGCACATCATAGTAAAAACACAACACGTGCAAAACAAAGAGACAATTCTGAAAGCTGCAAAAGACAAGTCACATATAAAGGAAAACCCATTAGGATTACAGCTGACTTTTCAGTGCAAACTATGAAAAACAGAAGAGCCTGGACCAAAATATTCCCAGTTTTAAATGACCACAGAAGC
>NW_008338348.1:451475-451938 GCF_000622305.1 Nannospalax galili | reverse complement strand
AAAAAAAATATACCAAGGAAATGGCACTAAGAAAAAAGCAGGCGTAGCAATTTTAATATCTGACAAAATAGACTTTAAACTACAACTAATCAGAAGAGACAAAGAGGTCCACTTCATTTTGATCAAAAGAACATTAAATCAAGAAGATATTACAATCATGAATATATATTCACCAAACTCTGGTGCACCCAACTTAATAAAAACAGTACTACAGGACTTTAAGACCCAGATTAATCCCAACTCATTAACAGAAGGGGACTTCAATACCCCACTGTCTCCATTAGATAGGTGAACAGGACAGAGAGTTAACAGAGTGACATCGGAACTAAACAATACCATATATCAGGTGGACTTAAGAGACATCTACCGAGTATTCCACCGAAGCACCAAAGGACTTACTTTCTACTCAGCACCCCATGGAACCTTCTCCAAAATCACCCATATACTGGAACACAAAACAAAG
>NW_008338348.1:450920-451359 GCF_000622305.1 Nannospalax galili | reverse complement strand
TGAAATAATTCCATGCATTCTATCAGACCACAATGCAATAAAGCTTACAATGAACACAGAAGAAACCCCAGTAACCACATGAACACATGAGATTAAACAACACACTCCTGAATGATGAATGGGTCAAAGAGAAATTAAGAAAGAAATAAAAGCATTCCCGGAACTAAATGAAAAAGACAATAGAACACAATAAAACCTCTGGGACACGCTGAAAGTGGTCCTTAGAGGGAAGTTTATAGCTCTAATGCCTACATCAAAAAAATTGGAAAGAACACAAGTAAATGACTTAACATTGAAACTCAAGACACTTAAAAAGCAACAGTGAACGAAACCCAAAGCCAGCAGACAAGAAGAAATAGCAAAAATCAGAGCAGAAATTAATGAAAGAGAACTAAAGAAATCAATACAATAGAATCAATGAATTTATGAACTAGTTCTT
>NW_008338348.1:449856-450813 GCF_000622305.1 Nannospalax galili | reverse complement strand
CAACAGACAGCAGAAAGGTACAGAACATTATAAGGGATTACTTTAAAAACCTATATGGTACTATATTTGAAAATCTAAAAGAAATGGATGGATATCTAAAATCATGGGAACCACCAAAGTTAAACCAAGAAGAGATCCACAGTTTAAACAGACCTATAACATACAAGGAAATCGAAACAGTAATACAAAGCCTCCCAACTAAAAACAACCCCAGGCCCAGATGGATTTACAGCAGAATTCCACCAGACATTTTAAGACGACCACCAACCAATACTACTTAAATTATTCAAAATGATAGAAACAGAGGAAGAACTCCCAAATTCTTTCAATGAAGCCAGCATCACTCTAATACCCAGAACTGGAAGTATTCCAGTTGAAATCAGGAACCAGACAAGGCTGTCCACTATCCCCACTTCTCTTTAACATAGTACTTGAAACTCTTGTAAGAGCAATAAGACAAGAGAAGGAAATTAAGGGAGTAATAATTGGAAAAGAAGAGATCAAAGTATCCATTTTTTCAGATGATATTATATCTAAGGGACACCAAAAATTCCACCAGAAAACTCCTAGGAATCATTAACACTTTCAGTTATGTGGCAGGTTACAAAATTAGCCTACAAAAGTCTATAGCCTTTCTATATACCAGTAACAAGCAATCAGAGAAAGAGCACATGGAAACACTCCCCTTCACAAAAGCTGCAAAAAATAAAATAAAATATCTTGGAGTAAACCTGACCAGAGACGTTACAGGGCTCTACAGTGAAAATTTTAAATCTTAAAGAAATTGAGGAAGACATCAGAAGATGGAAGGACCTCCCATGCTCATGGATTGGAAGAATTAATATTGTGAAAATGACCATCCTACCAAAAGTCATATATAGATTCAGTGCAATGCCAATCAAAATCCCCATGACATTTTTCACAGAATTGGAAAAAAACTATCCTAAGATTCATATG
>NW_008338348.1:447248-449248 GCF_000622305.1 Nannospalax galili | reverse complement strand
AGGTTAAGAAACACATTAAAAAGTGCTCAACATCCTTAGTAATTAGAGAAAATCAGATAAAAACCCTTTTTATGATTTCATTTTATCCCAGTCAGACCAGCTACCATCAAGAAAACAAAACACATCAAATGCTGCAGATGATGTGGAGAAAGGGGGACCACTCTTCACTGCTAGCGGGAATGCAAAATCTTGAAACCATTATGGAAATCAGTGTGCAGAACTCTCACAAAACTAAAAATGAATCTACCCCATGATCCAGTTATACCCGGCCTTTGCATATACCCAAAGAACTCATCCTATTGTAGCGGTACCTGTACATCCATGTTTGTTGCTGCTCTCTTCACAATAACAAAGAACTGGAAGCAACTTAAATACACCTCAATTGATGAATGGAAAATGAAAATGTTGTACATTAACACAATGGAGTTCTACTCAACTTAAAAAGAAGATGAAATAATTACATTTTCAGGTAAGTGGATGGAACTAGAAACTGTTATACTAAGTGAAGTAACACAGACTCGGAAAAATAAATCGACATATTTTCTCCCTCATATGTGGATACTAGAACCAGACTTTGATAAATAAGTATGCAACCAGACATAACTACAGGAACCAGGATAATGGAAAGGAAACAAGGAGGTAAAGGAAAAGAAAGAACCTGAAAGAGAAGAACAGTAGGAAACAGGCCTTAATAAGGGAGATATGGATAAAAATTGGGTTAGTTTAAGGGAGGGGGGAGGGAAGAGTATACAAGGAACCTAGGGCATAAAAGGAAAGAAGGAGCTCAAGAGAGGTAGGACCATAGGAGAAGGGTGTGAGTAAGGTAGAAAGGGGGGAAATGGGGCACCTTAAGTGGGAAAATCAGATGGAGGTGTGAGACAATGTGAGAGATAAACAATGCCTAGCTAGTTTTGAAAACCAGAGAGAACCATATTACTCCTACAACCTACTAACAAATTATACATAGAAGATCAAGAAACAAATGTCTAGGTAAGGTTTATCTGAGAACAACTGATCTTTGCCCAAGATTTATGTACATGACACAGAGTAATTAAAAATACCGGAGTGGTGGAACTAACCTTCTTGGATGTTTAACAGACATACTTTGAGGTCAATAATAATTTGGTCAGATGGACATAAAGGACACTTTTTGCTCCTTGACCTCCTAGTTCGACTAGTTCCAGGGGACTATGAGCATCTCCCAAAATGTCCTGTAATGGTGGTGGGTCACCTGTCCTGTTGATCAAGGGGGCCGAGGAGACCCCACCAGATGGACTTGAACCAATGTCCAGTATACAAAAAGGAGGGTCAACACAGAGAAATCATTTCCTCCATGTTTCCAAGTGAAGCCAACCATAGTCGAGCAGGACCTTTGACTTATCTTCACATAGGCGGACCTGGTAAAAGAAAGGAGCCAGGTGGCTAGAGTTTCTTGGCAGACCTGTAATCTTTGCTCTGGGAAAATGAGGAGCGAGGATCGAGAGCTCATGGCTAGCCTGAGTTGTAAACAAAGTGAAAATTCACACATATATGTAATTGTATATATAATGTATACAAACAGTATATATAACAAAAACCATAATATACATTTATTTCTTTGTTTTTTGAGACAGGGTCTCCCTGTAGCTGGCCTGGAACTCGCTATGCAAACCAGATTGGCCTCCATTCCACAGAGCACACCTGCTTCTGCCTCCTAAGTGCTGGGATTAAAGGTGTGTGTCACCATGCCCAGTGACAAATATATTTTTATGTGATAAAAATGCATATAAGTTAAATACGTGTAAATTTCCTTGACAAATATCTGAGAGACTAAAGGCAAAAAGTCTTCTAATCATGTAGTTATTAAAAATTAAAAAAAATGATTAAAAAAATAATAATTCTTCAAAGCATAAAAATTTGCTCCTTAATTATTAGTAGATGTGAAAAACGTTACCACTGAAATCTACCTGATGACTATATCCATGCTCAGATGCCACGGAGCTCAGAAAGTAACCGAATCG
>NW_008338348.1:444438-446954 GCF_000622305.1 Nannospalax galili | reverse complement strand
TGAAATGCTTCTTCTAATTATATGGTTATTAAATAAATAATTTAAAAATTTTAGGTTTGCTGTTGAATTAATACAGTTGTACAATATTGAACACAGTATAAGCCCTGTAAGACATAAAATTGGATGAGTTTTTAACCTTTAGAAAAGATCTCCATTTCATTTTAAAATATAGTCTTTCTTACAGAAAGAATCATTGTTTTTGCTATGAACGCTGAGATGTTGGCACATGTGTCTCTAATCTGTTTATATCCGATTGTTACTAGTCATAATCAGTTGCACTCGGCTCCTTGGTGCCTGTGTATGTCTATAAAGTCATCGAGTAGATTTCAGCTGTAATGTTTATCACCTCGACTAATTAACATAATGTAAATTTTTATGCTTCCTCCTCAAATATAATACATGTTTTTAGTTTACTGATATTGTGTGTGTGTGTGTGTGTGTGTGTGTGTGTGTGTATCACACAGAACATCCCAAACCATCTTATTCAACAGACTCAATTCCCATAGCCTCCATCGCCTCCCTCCCCCGACTAGAGCCCTTATACTCTGTTATCCCTGCTACTCTCTGCTGTGCTATCAGCATCCCCAGCTGTTCCCCACTACTTGTCCATCTGGTGAATCTAGTCAGCCTATCTAGAGGGCTTTGTTTTAGGAAGGTCAGCTGTTCCTCATCTAGCAGCAATCAGTTGTCAGTATTCCTTTACATAAGATTGGGGTCTGCTGTTCATTTTTCCAGTTCTATGCTGGGTTACTATCTGGGAATCCCTCGGGCCACCCTGGCTAACAACTCAAAAGAAGGTATATCCTATCTGGCATTGTTGCTTGTTATGTAGCCTTTAGCTATACATATGCACTCTTAAAGAATTATATTGACCCCTTTAATCTTTGGTTATACTTTCCTTTTTGGTGTTTAAGGCCATATAGTTGGCTCAGATAAACCAATTTATTTTTACTCTTAAGGTCATTTGAGGCTCTGTTCCCTAGGGGTCACATGGGATTGGGAGGAGTCCCTGGCTACTTTCTTTTACCAGGTCCGCCTATGTGAAGATAAGTCAAAGGTCCTGCTTGACCATGGTTGGCTTCACTTGGAAGCATGGAGGAAATGATTCCTCTGTGTTGACCCTCCTCTTTGTAGACTGGACACTGGTTCAAGTCCATCTCGTGGGGTCTCCTCGGCCTCCTTGATCAAGAGAATGGGTGACCCACCACAATTACAGGATATTTTCAGGGATACTCATAGTCCCCTGGAACTAGTCGACCTAGGAGGTCAAGGAGCAAAAGGTGTCCTTTATGTCCCTCTGACCAAATTATTATAGACCTCAAAGTATGTCTGTTAAACATCCAAAAAGGTTAGTTCCACCACTCTGGTATTTTTAATTACTGTGTGTCCTGCAGATAAATCTTGGGTAATCACCAGTTGTTCTCAAATAAACCTTACCTAGACATATATTTCTTGATCTGGTATGTATAATTTGTCAGTAGGTTGTTGGACTAATATGGTTCCCTCTGGATTTCAAAACTAGCTAGGCATTATTTATCTCTCCCATTGTCTAACCCCCCATCATGGTTTCCCTAATTAAGGTGCCCCCACTTTCCCCCTTTCTCCCTTAATAATACCCTTCTCCTATGGTCCTACCTCTCTTGAGCTCCTTCTTTCCTTTTATCCCCTAGGTTCCTTATATACTCTTCCCTCCCCACCCCCCTTAAACTAACCCAATTTTTATCCATATCTCCCTTATTGATGCCTGTTTCCTACTGTTCTTCTCTTTCAGGTTCTTTCTTTTCCTTTACCTCCCAGGTTCGTTTCCATTATCCTGGTTCCTCTAGTTGTGTCTGGTTACATACTCACTTCTCAGGGTTTGGTTCTAGGATCCACATATGAGGGAGAACATACGTCAATTTTTTTTTCTGCGTCTATTACTTCACTTAGTATAACAGTTTCTAGTTGCATCCATTTACCTGCAGAATTCATGATTTCATCTTTCTTTACTGCTGAATAGAACTCCATTGTATAAATAAATCACATTTTTGTTAACCACTCATCAGGTGAGGGGCACTTAGTTTGCTTCCATCTCTTAGTTATTGTGAAAAGAGCAGCAACAAACATGGTTATACATGTGTCTCTACTATAGGATGACTCCTTTGGGTACATGCCAAGGAGAGGTATAACTGGGTCATATGATAGGTTCATTTTTAGTTTTTTAAGAGCTCTTCACACTGTTTTTCATAGAGGCTGCACAAGTTTGCAATCCCACCAGCAGTGAAGGAGCATTCCCTTTTCCCCACATCCTCTCCAGCATTTGGTATCATTTGTTCTCTTGATCCTAGCCAGTCTGATTGGGGTAAGGTGATACCTTAGGGTGGTTTTAATTTGCATTCCCCTAATTACTAATGATTTTGAACATTTTTTTGAGATGTTTCTTAGCCATCTTTATTCCTCCTTTGAGAACTCTGTTTAGATCTTTTAGCCCATCTTTTAATTGAGTCATTTGGTTTCTCACTTCTTTGCTTTTTGAG
>NW_008338348.1:442703-443999 GCF_000622305.1 Nannospalax galili | reverse complement strand
TTGTGACTATAGCTCTGTAATACAGCTTGAAATCTGGTATAGTAATCCCCCCGGCATTGCTCTTAGTGCTCAGTGTTGTTTTGGGTATCCGAGGTCTTTTGTGCTTCCATATGAATCTTAGGATAGCTTTTTCCAATTCTGTGTAAAATGTCATTGGGATTTTGATTGGCATCACATTGAATTTATAAATGGTTTTTTGTAGGGTGAATAAATGGCTTTTGGTAAGATGGTCATTTACATAATACTAATTCTCCCAGTGCACAAGCATGGGAGGTCCTTCCATCTTCCAAAGTCTTCCTCAATCTCTTTGTAAGGATTTAAAATTTTCATTGCAGAGGTCTTTAATGTCTTTGGTCAGGTTTATTCCAAGATATTCCGATCTTTTTGCAATATTGTGAAAGGGAGTGTTTCCATATACTCTTTCTCTGATTGCTTGTTATTGGTATATAGAAAGGCTACAGACTTTTGTAGGTTAATTTTGTAACCTGCCACTTTGCTGAAAGTGTTAATGATTTCTATGAGTTTTCTGGTAGAATTTTTGGCATCTCTTAGATATATCATCTGCAAAAATGGATAATTTGATCTCTTCTTTTCCAATGATTACTCCTTTAATTTCCTTCTCTTGTCTTATTGCTCTTGCAAGAGTTTCAAGCACTATGTTAAAGAGAAGAGGGCATAGTGGACTGGACAGCCTTGTCTGGTTCCTGATTTCAATGGGAATTCTTCCAGTTTTTCTCCATTTAGAATGATGTTGGCTGTGGCTTTGTTATATATGGCTTTAATTATGTTGAGGTATGTTCCCTCCAGGCCAATTCCCTGTAGGACTTTGAACATAAGTGCATATTGAATTTTGTCAAAGGCCTTCTCTGCCTCTGTTGAGATGATCATGTGGTTCTTGTCTTTGAGCCCATTTATATGATTTTTGATGTTTATTGATTTACGTATATTGAACCATCCCTGCATCTCTGGGATAAAGCCGACTTGATCATGGTGGATGATATTTTGATATGTGTCTGTGTGCAGTTTGAAAGTTTTTTGTTGAGAATTTTTGCATCTATGTTCATTAAGGATATGGGTCTATAGTTTTCTTTTTTGGTTGTGTCTTTACCTGGCTTTGGTATTAGAGGGATGCTGGCTTCATCGAAGGAATTTGGAAGTTCTCCCTCCTTTTCTGTCTTTTTGAATAAATTAAGTAGTAGTGGATGCAGATCTTCTTTAACTGTCTGATAGAATTCTGCTGTAAATCCATCTGGTCCTGGGCTTTTTTTAGTCGGGAGGTTTTGTATTGTTGTTTCC
>NW_008338348.1:422426-442269 GCF_000622305.1 Nannospalax galili | reverse complement strand
TTGAGTTGCAACATTAAGTCATTTATTTGTGTTCTTTACGATTTTTTGATGTAGGCACTTAGCGCTATAAATTTCCCTCTAAGGACCACTTTCAGTGTGTCCCAGAAGATTTGTCATGTTGTATTGTCCTTTTCATTTAATTCCAGGAATACTTTTATTTCTTTTCTTAATTTCTCTTTTGACCCATTCATTATTTAGGAGTGTGTTGTTTAATCTCCATGTGTTCATGTGTTGATTAAGGCTTCTTCCAGTGTTGATTGGAAGCTTTACTGCATTGTTGTCTGATAGAATGCATGGAATTATGTCAATCTTTTTGTATTTGTTGTGGTTCATTTTGTGCCCCAGTATATGGTCGATTTTGGAGAAGGTTCCATGGGGCACTAATAGAAAGTATATCCTTTGGTGCTTGGGTGGAATACTCAGTAGATTTCTAACTCTTTTCTGAATTCATTCAGAAGTTTATCCCTATCTTCCTTTGCCAGGGGTTCGAACCAGCGATCCCAGGCGAGGTGAGGATTGGGGATGAGTAAGCACGCCGTTCGCCAGCTCACGCCGCCCCCATTACCTGGGGACACTCAGAAGCAACAGGGAGTCTTAGGCAGAGACTCATTTATTGCAAGTGTTCCAAAGCTTATAAAGGCACCTGGAACTCCCCCCGCCCCCAGGTTGTATCTTAAGGATGGTCCCGCGCTGATCATGCACTCCTCAGCAGTGCGGAAGTATTCTTCAGACTTTCAAAGCAAGCCAGGCCGTGCCCCCAGTAACTTCCTTTCGACCTATGCAAGGTGGGGCCTTTAGGTCCCCACATTCCTTCAGTTCTTTGATTTCTTTGTGTGTTCTTTAAATTCACTGAATTCTTTTATCCTGTTTATAATTGTTCTTTTGAGTTCCATGTCCTTCATTATCTCTAGGGGGTTCTCATTGTACTCCTCTAGATTACTATTGGTATTTGGTGGGGATATGTTATTTTGGTTTTCCATGTTATTTTTTCTCTGTGATTTTGACATGTGAATTTCATTTGTAGTTTCTGATTCTTGTGTGAGATCAAGCCTTCAAGTTTAGGTCTGCTTCTTTTTGTAAACTTTATGTGCCTTTGTGGTTTACTTTTTGGGCATGAAATGCTGGCTCATGTAAGCTTCTGGTTCTCTCTTTTGATTTTATATTGGAGTGGCCAGATTGCTTTTGTCTTCAGGAATTCCCACAGAGGCCCGATTCAGATGAGGGTCAGATGTTTTCAGGCTTACTCCTAAGGTCTGGATCCCTCCAGGAAAGATTTTGGCCTCAGGAATTTGGGGGTTGGACTGGCCTGGGAGCAGGGCCCAGGAAAGGTGCTGGTCTCAGGCAGCTGCTGGCCGTGCCACCCAGAGATGCAAAGGGAGATGGGGGCGGAGAGAGGCCCCAAGGGCTCCTGGGGATTGCAGTGAGGAGAAGAGTTCTTCTGGATGCAAAGGATCAGAAAGCCAAAAGGTCAGCCCCAGCGTCCCAGAAAGAAGCTAGCGGTTAGTGCAGCCCAGGGAAGCAGAGGGAGGTGAGGGCAGGCCCAGGCCCAGAGGGTTCCTGGGGATCTTGAGAAGGAATTGCGTCCGTCAGGATACAAGGGATCAGGAAGCAGTGGTGGCCCGAGGCCTACAGGTCAGCCCAGGCGACCAGGAAAGAGGCTGGCGGACCGTGCAGCCCAGGGAAGCTGAGCAAAATTTATAGATTTTTAACTATTTTTTTTTGTCACTAGTTTGTAAATTTTGTGAGGCCAGATGCCTTATCAACTTTTTCTTGCTTCCATAATGCTTCAGTCATATTTCGTACTCAATAAATATTTATCAATGAATACATGAGTGGTTCCTTCATAGTCTAAGGCCCTTGACTAGGCGCTAGGGCTCATCCATTAGTGGTTTGGCCCTGAAGGGATACTGGCAACATCTGGGGAGAAGAGTGCTACTGGCATCTGACAGGTAGAAGGCAGGGTTGTGCCGCACCCAGCAGTGCGCAGGACAGTGCTCTACAACCAAGAATTGTCTAGTCCAAAATGCAGCCTGCATTGATCTGAGAGTCCTGCCCAGCCTCATATGCTCACTGTCTCTACACTGACTTGCTTATCCACCAAGGAACTGTTGACTGCCTGCCCAGGGGAAGGCCCTAGATTCTTTGAGCACATCAGGGAACAAAGTAGAACGATGTCACTGCCCTGATAGAGCTTGTATTTTAGCTGATTGCCCCTGATAAGCCAGAGTATAATGTGACAGGTGAAAGAGTAGAACGCAGTGGTGGGGGAGTGCTGGGTGGCTGCAGCTTTCACCCTGTGGTTAGGGTAGGCCCCTGGACATGGCCTCCTAGTCTCTTCTCTCTGGAGCTTGAGCTCTCTGGCAGAAATTCTCCCTGTCTGACCTCATCCTCACTCCTTGCAACAAAGTCGCTCCCTCAGTTTCAAGGTGCCTGTCCTGAGTGTACTCTGTCTCCTCATCCCCACTGCTTCCAAAGCAGTGCTGTGGTCACAATCCGTCGATCCTGAGGACCCTGCATGTCCCTTCCCACACACACGCTTTCCCCCTGAGCCAGGCAGTTTCATTTCACTGCCAAGCCAGGATCTGCCAGCCCCAGGAAAGGGGTTAGCACGTCACACGGGTAAGCCATGTAGCTTTCTGTCACATACCCTTCTTCCTTTTTTGTTTCATTTATAACCTTTGAAAAATGTAGAAAACACTCTTAACTCCCAGATGTACAGAGCCAGGCCTGCGGCTGTAGATTGCTTATAATTCCAGCATGGTGTCAGTGCTCTAGAGAGAGCTTTGTACTGTATGATGGATGACAGAGACGAGCCACACGGGCCCTTGTTGACGGTCTGCTGACTGCTGCCAGGTGCAGAGGACCAACTGTATTCTGCAGCTCCTCTGATGAATGCTTTGTCCTCCATAGAAAGAACCTGGGGTCTTGTTGGCTCTGTTGTCTTTCTTTGCACTTGAAAAATACTGTAATTACTGTGTTAATCAGATTTTCAGCCATGTGACCCAACCCTGAGAGAGCAGCTTGGAAGGAGAGGTAGTTCATTTTGATTTCGGATTCTAGGGTTTAGTTCATGGTCAGCTTGCTTTGTTGCTGTGGGCTTTTGGTCAGGCAAAAAGTCATGGCAAAAGGGTGTGGCAGGGGCAAGTTGCTTGCCACTCAGCTGCCAAGAAATGGAAGCAAGGTGGGGCCAGGACTAGATAGACCCTTCTGAGATACAACTCCACTGGCTTGCTTCCTCCAGATGGGTACCACTTCCCAGTAGCTCATGGATGATGTTAGCAGACTAACATCCAATCATGACTCAGTGCCATCACCAGCTGGGGACCAGGCCTTTAACACATGAGCCATTTGAGGAGCACTTCATACCCATACAGTAACCGTGGCCTATCCACGTACCACTCAGCCTCTCATTTGTCCTCCTGGATGCTTGTTCTTTTATGTATGCTATGAAGTACCAAGGAGGATTCTGTCTACTTAGTCCTCGAATTCATTCTGCAGATGGTTGTTGAATGCCCACATGTACACACCCCATGCCAGGAGTATTTAGAGGGAACAAACATGGTCCTCTGTGTCTCCTCAGAGTTGTTAGTGGAGCCACCAGCAGGCAGCATTGCAAACAGAGTGGGCACCACAGAAATAGAGTACAGATGGTTTGGAAGACTTAGCCTTGTCAGGGAACGTGTCCTCAAAGAAGTGACACTGGAGCTGAGGTCTGAAGGGAGAGGACTTACCTACATGATGAAAAGGAATTCACCCATCAAGGGGAAGGTACCCGCTGGCACCTGGGGAGTAGTGTCTGCCCTGTTGTGAAGCATGCAGAGATGAGATGATGTTTGTCACTCAGCAACTGAGCAGTGTTGTGAGTCCCTAAATGCCACTTGGAAAGACTACATTGGTTTTAAAAGAAGACTTTGACCAGAACTTCCAAAACAGCTTGTGGAATGGATGCCAGTTCTCAGCACACAGAGGAGCATTGTGGTGCGGGCATCTCATTTGCAGCTCCTCCCCAGCAGCAATTCCCCACCACTCCTGCCCCCGGGCCCAGTGTGGTGTTTCACTGCAGAACTCCTCAAATGCATTATGAGAATGTGTGACCCGCTTGGCTTTGCCATAGGAAATAGTGTCATCAGTAGCCTCCCTCTAGGACTCCGTCCTTAGGAAGTGAGGGATATTTGCACTTCGGACCCCTCCTCTCAAAGCTTTAAACAAATTGTCATCTATGCAAAGTAGAAATAGCTCACACAGATTCCTCAGCAGGGAAAATCATATCCCAGGTGAGTATTAATCCCTGTAGGTTCCTCCAGACTTAACATGAGCGATTTTGTACTTTCAAACATACTTTATTTAGTGTTTTGAAATATTATCCTGATGGAAACTACTAAGAAAGCTGTATTATTAAGTTCTCTGTTAAAATAGTTGGTTAACACTAGATGGCAGTGTAAATTTTCTTTCTAAAGGTGTAGGTGTATCAAATACTACTTTGATTGGCTGTGCATTAGAAGCTGTAGTAATTTGGGGAAACTTTTCCAAACTGGTGTCAGCCTATCGATTTCTAGCTCTTTTCTTTAGTCCCTGACAACGTAGGTTACAGATCCTGTTATAGGGACCCTTCATCAGACTTCCTTGCTTGCCCTGTGGGTAGTGCTCACACAAAACTCTGAGCATTCCTGAGGCCCACCAGACTTTCTATAAGCAGCGTACAGAGCACTGTGACAATGCTGTCAACTTGGCAGAATCTAGAATCATCTGGGAGACGACCTCAGGATAGCCTGTGAGGGCTTGTCTAGATTGTGTTAATTAGTGTAGGAAAACTTATCGTAACTGTGGGTAGGAGTGTTGCCTGGGCAGGGATCCTGAACTGTATATAAAATGTTCCAATGTGATAAGTTTCATGAGTTTTTTTTATTTATATTTTACGTGTATGCATGTGTTGCCTGCATGTAGGTAAGTGTATCCGTGTGTGCAGTGCCCGTGGAGGTCAGAAGAGGCTGTCGGATCCCCTGGGACTGGAGTTATGGACAATTGTTAACTGCCATGTGGGTGCTGGCATTCGAACCCAGGTCTTCTACAAGAACAACCAGTGTTCTTAACCACTGAGCCATCTCTCCAGCCCCATTTCATGAGGTTTTTATAGTAACCAAACACAAAGTCAAAAATCAAGGCACTTTTAAAGTACATTGGGGGGTGGGGGGCACAGGGACTGGAGAAATGGCTCAGTGGTTAAGATCACTGGCTGCTCTTGCAGAAGACGGATTCAATTCCCAGAACCCAATTCCAGCCACCCACATGGTGGCTAACAACTGTCCATAACTCCAGTTCCAGGGGATCCAACACCCTCTTCTGGCTTCCATGAGCAGTGCACAATATGGGTGCACTTGCATACATTCAGGCTTAGCTAACACTCATACACATAAAATATAAATATTAAATAAGTAAATAAATAAAAGTTAAGTACACTGATGGCAACATTAAGTAGGTGGGTTGAAACAAGGCAGAGAAACCTCTCCTCTAGGCCTCCGATGCTCTCTTGATGGTGTTTTTTAGCCTTTTGGTTGGTGGAAGCTAGAGTTTTATTGTTAATGTATTCCAAAGGTTTTTATCTGTTAGTCACAGGATGTTAGGTCAGACACAGAGGTGATCAAAGAATGGCTATTTAGATGGCTAAAGATAGCCCAAGATAAATTGCAATTAGGCTCTGGCCCTGCAACATTCCAAGCTCTCCACTGTCATTAACATTCTAATCAGTTGATGAGCCTTGCCTAATGTTCTGTAGAAGGCACAACTTCTTTCTGACAGTTTGCCTTCATACTCTCTAAGCTGATTTTCCAGAAAAAAGTTAAAACTAAAAAGAAGATTGTGCTGAGACTCTTGTGTGCTGAGCTCAGCTGCAGAGCCGAGCACTGGCTGGCCAGTAGGAGAGGCAAGCATTTTGAATGGGGAGGAGAGAGAAAGGGATCAAATGGTCCAGTTCTAAGTCACAAACACATTAAAATCATAAGGTTCTAGTACACTGAAAATGTCTCAATCCCTTGTTTCTGTGCCACTGTCTTGTAGAAGCATGCAGGGTGAATAGTGGCTGCTGTGGATGTCAGTCTGGCTCCGGCCTCCCTTATGAACCTGGAGCGCCTGAGCCTTCTCAGGCAAAGCCGTTAATATCTGAACTTCAAAGTCTTGTGCCAAAGAGCACACACTAGCCTGCAGGCTGGGTCCAGCCCACTGCCTGTTAGCTAGGAATAGTTTCACAATTTTAAGTGATTGGGGGGAAAATAAGGATAACATTTTGCCACATTTGAAATCTATATGGAATTCACGCCAGTAGTAGTAGCTGCGCTGTCAGCATGTGTGCTGACCCATGTGCATACTGTCTCTGTCTGCTTTTGTGGGTCTGCTTTCTCATCATGCCTGCAGAGTTGAGACCCTGTCAGAATGGCAGTGGTCACCAGCAGGAGGCAGCGGAGACACTCCAGGGAGACAGTGACCAAGGCACAGAGGGAAGGGGGCCACCAGGCCAGCCGAAGCTGCTTGAGAAAGTACTGACTTAGTGTCAAACACAGACCCTCAGCCCCACGCGGTTTCCAGTGCTCCCAGACTGCCACACCTCAGACCGCCACAGGTCTGAGCCTGCCCCTTCCCAGCCACAATGGCAGCAGATACTGGGCTGAGACAGGGACCCCTGGGAGCCAGTTTCAGCCCTGCCACTTGCTGGCTGGCTGTATGGCATAAGCATGTCACTTACCCCCCATTGCGTGCCCAGCCCAATATCTTGTGGAAATTCAGTCTTCTCTTTTTCCTGGTACCAGCCAGTCTTTGCCAACTCACACATCCTCATTCTACCCAGGCCAGGCTCTGGGGCCTTTAAAGCATTGCTTTGGGGCAGGTCACATGGGTCTAGATTGGCTGCGTGTCAGTCAGTATGTGCAGCTTACTTCTCTGCGCTTGCTTGCTTTTTGGTGAAATGTGGATCACGTTCTCTTGAGGATGAAATATGCTGAGTCCTGGTACATTGAAGCCCCTGGTGAGTGATAATTGAGCTGCAGCTCCATGTGACTTTTGATGCCGTGATGATTGAACAAAATGGGGTAGGGAAGTCTCACTGTGAAACTTAGGTTGGCAGACAGACCTTGGGACTGTAGGTGAGCTCCTTTGTCTCTGGTCTCAAATTAGACAGGCCCAGTCAGGTAGTGGCACTGAGCAGTCACAGTTGTTGTTGCCCAGACACCAGGGGCAGGCCCCTTGCAGCCTAGGAGAGAGTGGAACAGAGGGGAGAGGGACATGTGGTTGGAGAGGGACATGTGGTTGAGGGCATGCCCCGTTCCCATGGCCAGGGTACCCAGCAGGGAAGTCTCTGCTCCTCTCATGGGAGGCTGAGTCGGATAGGCCAGGGGTCATTCTGGGAAAGCTGATAACCCATAGAAATGCCAGTACAAGGGAATAGACCTTCCCTGCCCTGTTCCAGCCCTTCAGGTGGGGAGAGGCCGCCCTCATCTACTCCCATCAACTTCTCCCTAAGGGTGTAGACTATTGCCAGCCTTTCTGTTTCCCTTCTCTCCCTTCCTGGGCACCGTGCTGGCCTTGGCCTGCTCCTAGGAACATTTTTATGAGCAATGTAATCATGGAATTGAAAGAATATGTGTAGAAATATTGCCTTCGGACCACGAGGCTTTGTTAGTTTGACATAATTAGGAAGCTATAATCTTTTCCAGAATGTAGAGCTCAGACTTTATTGACCCATTTAATTTTTTTAATAATGACATTTTACTGGAGCAGAACAGCATGCAGCCTAGGCAGCCTCTGGCTGGGTCTCTGAATGACCTTAATTAAAAATAATTTCTCTACTAGCAGTCGATGTACCTTTCCCACAACATCCTGGCAACACAACAATGCCACTTAGTTCTGTTGTTACCACTAAAACAGTAACAACCCCGTTAGTTTTGATGTGGGAGGCTAAGTAGGTCTGTGCAGTGCTCCCTGAAGAGGGGCCCTCCTAACTGAGTAATCAGGTTTCTCAAATTAACCTTTAGACCTTCTTGCCTTCCCCGAGCCAGGTTCCATTAAATACAGAATATGGAGCGGGAGAACGGAAGGCTTATTAGTCGAATGCCCTTGGAATCATCTGGTCCAGGCCTGCCTGTGCTGCAGAATGCATATTCACTCAGCAGCCAGCACCCTTCCAACTTGGGAGCCCCGGCCCCTCTGACCTCACCACTCCTACTACTCCCTGCTCAGCCACTCAGACTGAGTCAGAGGAGTGGACTTGGCCTCTGGGCTCACTCTTGATCCTCTGCCTCAGTGTTACCATGTTAACTAAACTAGCTAACAGAACCAGATGCCAAGCACTTTGGGGATAGGAAGTGCTGCTCTCTCATCTGTCAGGACAAGCGCCAGTGGAGAAGGAACATCCATTCCCTCTGCCTGTTTCTTCCTAGCCCTCCCCACCAATGCAGTGGTGGTCTAGTGCAGAAAGGCACAGGAAGGAGGAGAGGATGCCAGCAGGACACGGCTGGATCTGAACAGGGGAGCCCACGCTCAGCTCGTCCCTTTGCTTCTGGGGAAGGCACTGTCCTCAGCTCAATGTGTTCCCTGCTTAGATGAGCTTGATATTTTCTAGAGAAGGCTCTGGAAGGGGGATGCCTACAGATATTGCTTCGAAAGGGACTTACTAGAACACAATTGTAATTATACATCATGCAGATTCTCCAGTTCAGGCTCCAGTTCACTCAGAAGGTATTTGATTATCAGTTATCAGTCTGCTGAGTCATAGGCATTGTTCTTCATGACAGGAGTACAGCAGTGATCCAATAGTCCTTGCCTTAGTGAAGCCTGAATGTGGAAGAGGGTCACACACATAAGTCGAAGTAAATCCACATAATGTCTAGGATGAGAGAGTAGGGCAGATATATTGGTGGATGGTTAAGAGGTACCAAGACAGGTACAGGTCTATGTAGGTGAGTTAAGAAAGGCCTCATTAAGAGGGTGACAGTAAGTAAAGGCCTAAAAGAAGTGAGGGATCAGTTTATGGAGATATGGGGAAAGAGCATTCCAGAAGAAGGGGACAACCAAGGATTGTAAAGTCAATATGGATTATGTCTAGAACGTAGAGGAACAGAAAGAGGCTAAGGTGCCCAGAGCCTGAGGAGAGTCGGTGAGGTAAGCCCAGAGACCTCTCAGGGAATAGATCTGGTCATTCATCTTGAGGCTTTCCAGCTCCATGAGGACCTGGCCTTTGCTCTTAGGGAGAAGACTAGGAAGGCCTGTGCAGAGGATTGACAGGATCCAACTCTGCAGAAGGAGCCAAATGTGGGTGCTCTACTATACACCTAGCAAAACTTACTGTGCCCCTACTTATTACAAGTGCTAAGAACACAGGCTAGAGGGGCTAGGGATATGGCTTAGTGGTCAGACACTTGCTTGACATGCATGAGGCCCTGGGGGGCAGGGGAGAGAGAATGAAAACAAGCAAATGAGCATGGAGGTAAATAAGGCAAGGTTCTCTACCCAAGGTCAGCGACCGGTCCGTCTGACCACCCCCGCTCCATCTGACATGCTTGTTTTGTTATATAAAACATGCGTAGCACTGTCAGTGTTACCTGTTGTAATATAGCTTATTAAAAGTAGGGTCTGTGTTTAGCTCCTGTCTATAGCCCAGGCATTAATTAATTTCATAGCATATATTGACCATGCTTATTACATGCTCAGTATAGGCTATGAAGTTAATATTAATTTAATATTTATAGCAAAAATAAGGCTATGATCTTTTTCCAGACTTTTTCTTTTAATAATTTATTGAGATTTTCGTATGTGCATATAAGGTGTTTTGATCAAATCCATGCTCACTCCCTCCCCTCCAACTCTTCCCATATCTCCCTATCACTTTTTTCTGACAACTTCATGTACTCCTTTTTTTTTTTTTAATAGGGCTTTTGTCTACTCTAACATTCCCCCCTCTAAAGTGGTAACCCTAAAATCTTCTAAGGATTAGATAAAAGCTCCCAAATACTTTAGACATTTTTGGCCTTTGGAACAGAGTATGAGGCCCAAGGATATTGTGACTTTTAGCCAAGAAATTGGCTACATTTCTTTGGGGTCTTTTTACCCTAACTGCCTAGCCAATTCCTACCTCCTATTCTTATCATGCCTTCCTCTGAAGAGGTTACCCAAATTTCCAATGGGGAATAGGGAAGCAGACCACTCTGGCTTCTTCCATGCTGAACAGGGATGCAGGTTGAGGCAATTGGGGTACCCCTTCATTGGGTCTATCTAAAAGACTCCCAAATTGCATAACTTTTATCTCCAGGGGGAAAAGAAAGTCCTTGAGTGGTGAATAGGAGATGTGAAGGAGAAGTAAAGGCAAGAGTTACTAGCATTGCAAGTTCTAGACAGGGAACTAGAAAAAAGTCAGAACAGAGCAATTTTCAAATGTTCGTATGAAAGTGCATTGGAATTTCAGGACAAGGGCTTCCAAAAGCATCCCTCTATTGGTTTCCTCCTCATTTTTCTTTTTTCTGCCAAGGCTGGACTCGAGTGATGGATTCAGGATTTGCTTTCAGGCATTTTGATAGCTGTTATAGTGGTTAGAATCAGTGTCAGTTCCCTCTCAAAGGCTTGAGATAACTGAGGGGTTGCTGAGGTATATGTATGACCTGAGGTGTGCATACTGGAAAGCCTTTACCCAGTATGGGTCATGCCTTCTCTTCTTAGCCTTCTCTTCTTAGCCTTCTCGACATTGTATACTTTAGCCTTCCCCAGATATAGGAAACCATGTGTGATTAGGGCAAAATTACATACAGTTAGCTGGGAAGAGTGGTCGGATACTCCAGTGAGGGCCCAATGACCCTCCTTGCCCCTCCTTTAATGAAGAAGCACAACTGTCAACAAGCCCAGTTGTGATGATGTTTAGCAATCGGGCTCAGCTGAAGTCGTGATGATGGTAGTTATTTCATGAAGAAGAGACGGATGTATAGCATCATCTTATTAAAAGGACATGGAATTTAAAAGGACTTGGTGCTAGGGTCCACAAATGAGGGAGAACATACGTCATTTGTTTTTCTGAGTCTGTGTTACTTCACTTAGTATAACAGTTTCTAGATCCATCCATTTGCCTGCAAATTTCTTCATTTCATTTTTCTTTACTGCTGAGTAAAACTCCATTGTATGAATATACCACATTTTTGTTAACCACTCATCAGTTGAGGGGCACTTAGGTTGCTTCCATCTCTTAGCTATTGTGAAAAGAGCAGCAACAAACATGGTCGTACAAGTATCTCTACAATAGGATGAGTCCTTTGGGTAAATACCAAGGAGTGGTATAACCAGATCATATGGTAGGTTAATTTTTAGGTTTTTTTAAAGCATTCTCCACACTGTTTTCCATAGAGGCTGCACAAGTTTGCAGTCCCACCAGCAGTGAATGAACTTTCCCCTTTCTCCAAACCCTCACCAGCATTTGGTATCATTTGTTCTCTTGATCCTAGCCAGTCTAGGTGGGGTAAGGTGATATCCTTAGGGTGGTTTTAATTTGCATTTCCCTAATTACTAATGATGTTGAACACTTTTTGAGATGTTTCTTAGCGATCTTTATTTCTTCCTTTGAGAACTCTCCGTTTAGATCTTTAGCCCATATTTCAAGTGGGTCATTTGGTTTCTGGATTGTTTTTTGAGTTCTTTATATATTCTAGATGTTAAACCTCTGTCAGATGTGTCACTGGTGAAGATTTTTTCCCATTCTGTGGGTTTTCTCTTCACTTTTTTGATTGTTTCTTTTTCTGTACAGAAGCTTTTTAGTTTAATGAGGTCCCACTTGTTGATTGCTGACCTTAATTCCTGAGCAACTTGTGTCCAATTTAGAATCCTTTCCTATACCTATATTGTGTAAGTTACTACCAGTATTTTCTTCCAATAGTTTCAGGGTTTCTAGCTTCACATTGAGGTCTTTGATCCATTTGGAGTTGAGTTTTGTGCAAGATGAAAGATAAGGATCTAGTTTCATTCTTCTACAGGTGGAGATCCAGTTTTGCCAGCACCATTTGTTGAAGATGCTGTCTTTCCTCCATTGTGTGTTCTTGGCACCTTTGTCAAATATCAGGTGGCTGAAATTGCATGTACTCAGGTTTGGGTCTTCAGTGATGTTCCATTGATCTATGTGTCTATTTTTGTGCCAGTACCATGCTGTTTTTATAACTATAGCTCTATAGTATACTTTGAGATCTGGTATAATAATCCCCCCAGCATTGCTCTTTGTGATCAGGGTTGCTTTGGCTATCTGGGGCCTTTTGTGTTCCATACTAATTTAAGGATGATTTTTTTTTCTAATTCTGTGAAGTATGTCATGGGGATTTTGATTGGGATTGCATTAAATCTATATATTTCTTTTGGTAGGATGGTCATTTTCACCATATTAATTCTTCCAGTCCATAAGCACGGGAGGTCCTTCCATCTCCTGGTGTCTTTGGTCAGATTTATTCCAAGATTTTTTTTTTTTTTTTGCAGCTGTTATGAATGGGAGCATTTCCCTGTATTCTTTCTCCAATTGCTTGTTAGTGATATATAGAAAGGCTACTGATTTGGGTAGGTTGATTTTATAACCTGCCACTATACTGAAAATGTTGATCAGTTCTAGGAGTTTTCTGATGGAACTTTTGGGATCTCTTAGGTATAGTATCATATCATCTGCAAAAAGGGATAGTTTGACCTCTTCTTTTCCAATTAGTACTCCTTTAATTTCCTTCTCCTGTCTTATTGCTTTAGCAAGAGTTTCAAGCACTGCGTTGAAAAGGAGTGGAGATAGTGGACAGCCTTGTCTGGTTCCTGATTTGAATGGGAATGCTTCCAGTTTTTCTCCATATAGAATGATGTTGGCTGTGGGTTTGTTATATATGGCTTTAATTATGTTGAGGTGTGTTCCCTCCAGTCCAATTCCCTCTAGGACTTTGACCATAAATGCATGTTGAATGTTTGAAAGGCCTTTTCTGCATTTATTAAGATGACAGTGTGGTTTTTGTCTTTGAGTTCATTTATGTGATTAATGACTTTTATTGAATTGCATATATTGAACCATCCCTGCATCTCTGGGATAAAGCCTACTTAATAATGGTGAATGATCTTTTTGATGTACATCTGTATGTGGTTTCCAATTATTTTGATGAGAATTTTTGCATCTATATTCATTAAGAATATGGGTATAAGGAGTTTTCTTTTTTGTTTTGTGTCTATGCGGTTTGGATATTAGAGTGATGCTGGCTTCGTGGAAGGAATCTGGGAGTTCTCCCTCTGTTTCTATCATTTTGAATAATTTAAGTAGTATTGGTTGGAAGTCTTCTTTAAATGTCTGGTAGAATTCTGCTGTAAATCCATCTGGGCCTGGGCTTTTTTTAGTTGGGAGGCTTTATATAACTGTTTCAATTTCCTTATATATTATGAGTATGTTTAAACTGTTGCTCTCTTCCTGGTTTAACTTTAATGGTTCCCGTGATTTTAGATATCCATCCATTTCTTTTAGATTTTCAAATTTAGTAGTGCATAGGTTTTTAAAAATATTCCCTTATAATGTTCTGTATCTTTCTGGTGTCTGTTGTGATGTTTCCCCTTTCATCTCTGATTTTGTTAATTTGGATTTGCTCTTTCTTTCTTGTGGTTAACTGGACTAGGGGTCTGTCTATCTTGTTAACTTTTCAAAGAACCAGCTCTTGGATTCACTGATTCTTTGTATTGTTTTCTTTGTTTCTGTTTCATTAATTTCTGCTCTGATTTTTTGCTATTTCTTCTCTTCTGCTGGGTGTTAGGTCATTTATTTGGGCTCTTTCCAATTTTTTAATGTAGGCACTTAGAGTTGTAAGCATCCCTCTTTTTCCAGACTTTTCCAATAGCCTTGTTATTCTCCGCCTTCCTCTTTCTCCTCAGGGAGCGTCAGCCTGTGTGTTAACATCAGCCTGTGTGTTAACATCAGCCTGTGTGTTAGCGTCAGCCTGTGTGTTAACGTCAGCCTGTGTGTTAGCGTCAGCCTGTGTGTTAGCGTCAGCCTGTGTGTTAGCGTCAGCCTGTGTATTAATAGGCCGAAGGAAGCCAATGATGTTGGACTCTGAACTTGTCTTTTCTTAATATACCAATCATAAAGAAAACCATGTTCCTTTAAGTTTCTGAACTAGTAAATAAACTTTCATTTCTTACTTTCTTCCTCCTTCTGAAATAAATTGACTAATCCAAACTCATACCTAATATAGTCTCTTCTGACTGAATATAATACTTAGATAAATTGAGGTCTGTAATAAAATTATTTCTCTATATATAATCAAGGAAATAAAATTTGATCTTTATATATGCGTGTTCTATGAGGGTATGTTTTATTTACAAGATGTTTAACCTTTTCAAAACAGTAATAATTTTGTTACTGTAACTCAATTTGAACTGCATCCACAGCCAGTCTCTATAGCTTTCATTGGCCGTACTTCCAATGTCCATTACCTATCTAGTGTTCTTAAAATGTCATAGAACAGCAGGGCAGGAACCCTCTTTTAGTCATTGCATCTCCTCATGTGCAAGGTCTTAAATTTGGCCTGTTGTCTTGGGCACAGTACCATAATGTCGTTCTTTCCAGCCTGGCACCTCTGTCCTCTTGATGTGATGTACACTTGTGTACACAGATGTGCCTCCATACCCAGGCAGTCCACGCTACCTCTCAGTGTCTCTTAGATCTGTCGTCCTGGTGCCCTGTGGACACTGCCTGCCCTTGGCTACTTTAGTCCTCTTGGACTCTGGCAGCTGTGGACCTCTTGGACCTCTTGGTCCCTCAGCTGTGTTTGGGGAAAGAGGGGGTCTAGATTCTTCTGCCCCTAGGCCACTCACCAAAGAGAAACCATGCAAAGTGTAAATTGCTCTGCTGAAAGTCCCCCAGTGACTGTCCCCATCAGT
The DNA here is from genome assembly GCF_000622305.1 of Nannospalax galili. NCBI lineage: Eukaryota > Metazoa > Chordata > Mammalia > Rodentia > Spalacidae > Nannospalax > Nannospalax galili. The sequence continues at coordinate 427,365 of NW_008338348.1, read as the reverse complement.
GGAACCAGTGACCCTCAGCTTTGCACTGTGAGGGTCCATGTCTAGTAGATAGTGGAGTATCTGTCTGTATTTCATGTGATCACTATCTTTGCACAACCTGTAGATGTGAGGGAAACAACTGGTACAGAGTGAGTAGCGGTTTTAGGTAAATACAGAGCCACCAAAGAGCCATCCATGTTCTTATGAGGATTGGTGTGTCTACATGAAGGACACATCAGTGTGGAGACACTGACTGCCTGTGGTGTGCTGTCCCTCTGGAGTAACCCAGGGAACCCCAGAAATCCGGGCTGGGCACTGGCTTTCACAGGACCAGTCCTCCTGCTCCTTTCCCTGCGTTTACTCACATGTGCCCTGAGGTAGGGCAGACATGTCCATGCAAACTTGATTCATTGATTCTTTGTATTGTTTTCTTTGTTTCTATTTCATTAATTTTTGCTCTGATTTTTGCTATTTCTTCTCTTCTGCTGGGTTTGGGTTTCATTTGTTCTTGCCTTTCCAGCGTCTCAAGTTGCAGTGTAGGGTAGGGATTGTAGCTGGTCTTCATCACAGTCCTCTGTTAGAAGTACCGTCCTGTGGTCGCCAGCTGTGGCTGCTCTCCTCCGGCTATGGCTGCTCTCCTGCTCTCTCAGTTTCTCCCATCAGTCATCCGGTCTGGATCCCAGGGCTGGTGAGGAGTCTGTGCCAGTGTCGCTGCATTCAGACATAGGAGACCAGGTTCAGTGACACAGATCTGCTTTATTGCAGGAAAGTACGGGCTTATATAGGGGTAATAGTCCAATCTTAACACAGCATATGGGATCCCTTATTAGCATGGCAGGCTAGTATCCTATTACACTCTAGCGGGCCAGATGCCCTATTAGCATGATAAGTTTCAGCTTCTCTAAGTTTCAGATTCCTGGAAACCATGTGACTTACATAGTTTTCTCTCTGATAAGAAACAGGAAGCACTGCATTCCAGCATGATGGGTATGTAAGGCAAAAGGCAAAATCAGTCACAAGATTTCCCACAACACCATCCCTTTCCTGCCCTGTCCAGCACCCAGTGCCCTGCATGAGCTGACCACTCTCCACCCTGGCCCTACTGTCCACTGCCACATCATCACCATGTACCTCAGTTCCTTGTTCTCTGCTTCCCTGTCAATCACTCTGCAGCTCAGTACCTGCTGTGGAGACCAAAAATGAGCCTTATTCAACTCGGAACCCCCAGCCCCAGCCCACTGCATACATACGAGGGTTCGGTTCATGCATGAGTGAACGAATGATTTGTGAGGGTTAGATAGGTAAGCAACATGCATACAAAGCACCAGGATGGCATCTGGTGTGTACACAGGACTGGTGTGAAGCAGGTACTGTGTGCTGTGCACCATTTTAGATACTGGGGAAGCAGAGGTGAACCATGGTCCCTACTTGGACTCAGCTTGGGAGGAGAGAGATAAATACCCAGCACTTCAGGGACAGGAAATGCATTAAGGAAGTCAAGCAGGCAGTCGTGCTGCGGCAGTGCAGGTCAGAGCTGGGCCCACTCCATGTCACAGTGGGAAGGTGAAGATGGGGCATTATCTTTGGAGTGGATAGTCTCACAACCTCTGGAATGAAGTGGGTGAGGGAAGGAGTGGCTGGGGTGGGTTCATAGGTCAGAATAGGGTGCCACGGAGTTTCCTTTGGTGAGTAGCAGTGGTGAGCGAGGTGGGAATAAGGAACCCTGGCCATGGAGCCCTTCAGCTTGCAGTGTTGTGGCTCTGCATTCCAGCTGTGAAGTCTGCAGCATTTCATTAGGCAAAGCAGCCTTACTCTTGCCAAGTATCTGCCACACCCCCAGCCCTCATGAAGGTGAATCAAGGTATTTTGAGCTGCAGGGTGCTATGTTACTGAAAGTGAATGCCCTGACTAGCCTGGTGACTTTAGGGTGGTCTAACTTAACATCAAGGGAGATGAAATTTACTTCTAAAGGACTTTTTTGTGGGAGTTTTCAAAACTGCTCATCAGCAAAAAAAAAAAAAAGGCAGGCCACAGCAGTTTCTCATATTTCAGAAGCCCCCAGATCGTGTCCCAGCAGCATGTAGTGTGAACAGCCAGTGTGAATCTAATGCAGTCACTGGATGGATTGTGTGGCCTGCAGGAGCTGCCTGTGTTCTGAGCCAAGTCTCCATTCCTAATAGCTGCATGTTGCCGTCCTTAGATCGGCCTGCTTCTGTTGGAGCTGTTCAGGAGACTGCACCTCCCTCGGCTTCTGCTCCATTCAAGATGGTTCTCCCACCTGTTGGCCTAGCAAGCCCTTCCCCAAGTCTCGGGGAGACCTCTCCTTCACACTCTACCCAGACCACCTTGCTTCAGCTCACACCACCCTCCCCTCTTCTCCTTTCTTCCAAGCCATGTCATGTCTGAGTACGGGAGGATGACAGATGCAGAGCGAGACCAGATTGACCAGGATGCTCAGATATTCATGAGGACCTGTTCAGAAGCAATTCAGCAACTCAGAACAGAAGGTAAAGTGTTTGAAAAATGTATACCACAAATGCACCAAGCAGTTCAGCAAGACTCGTGGTGCAGCCACTTACAACTCCTCTTACGTTTTTAATGAGATTCAAGGTGTCAAGCCTTACAGTCCCTCCTTCCCGAGTATTTTAACCAGTGCTGCTCAAAGTCCTGGAAAGATTGTCATTCAGGTTAAATGCATGGGAGGCAGGAGTGGAAAGGCCCTCTCCAAACAAGAGGCCAAGGTCAGAGGAGACTGATTGTGTATGTCTACGTTCTGAGTCAAGGGTGGGTGGCATGTGGCTAAGGATGGAAGAAACTTCTCTGAGATCTACTTGTCCTATCAGAGTCAGCTTCCACGTGAGACCTCATGGTTAGGAGGAAGGCCTATAGCCATGTCTCCTGGGCTCACTGTGGCACGCTCAGAGCCTGCCTTCACGAGGAGGCAGCACCGTCTCCCTTTGTTGGGTTTCACTCCCACTGAGGAGCTGAGGTGCTTTCCCAGTCGTGTCCCTCTCGATTCCTAAGTGCATTCAGTGGTACTGCAGAGGTCAGAGTTGCTAGGTGGTGTTGTGCTCATGGCAGGGACTTCTGCTGGGGAAGCTTCTCGAAGGACTCTAATTGATGGGCCTCTGGAAGAGTCTGGTGAAAGCTGCAGGTGTTCTTGCCCGAAAAACATGCGTCATACAAAATTCCGTGTGCATTGTTTCAGGGTCCCCGAATCCCATTGTGACTGTCAAGTCATGCAACCCTGTGCTACAGACTTAGTCCCTACCCCTACCTTAAGCACATAGGCATTCACGTGACCTTAGGCTGCTTATGCTAGGAACCTCAGTCTCCAGGCAAGGAGCAGCCACAGTCTGAAAACCGTGTGGCTTCTTTGTAGTAGCCGTGTGCAGTCGAAGCAGCCTGCCTGCCCTCTGGAAGCCCACACATGGCAGTGTCACACATAGGAAGCAGCACAGGCTTCGGGACTTGTAAACGTTTTTTTAAAAAATCAGCTTCTATGTGGTGGTTCATGCCAGAAGGACCTCCTTGAGGCTCAGCATCCTGAACAGTTCCCACAGAGTAAGGGGAGTGTCTAAGGGGAGGAGGAGAAAGCGGGACGCCCAGCTGAAAAGCAGCACAAGCAGTGGGAGTGTATGATCCCACACGTATGATTTAAGCATGTGGCTTGAAAGTCAGCATGAACAGTGGATGCTGCTAATACCAGTTAGCGCACAGGAAAAGACCTGTACCAACTCTGCTCCCTCAGTGCTGTGGTAAACCATAAGTTATTTGACTGCAGTTTCCTATGTGTTTAACCCTTCACCTGGTAAAGCCTAAGAAGCCTTACTCTTAAAAATGTCTCGCTTCACACGGGACGTGTTTTATAGCTGTGCTTTCACGATGCTTTCAATCCCAGCTACGCTGAGAATGCTGAGGTTCTGCGAGCCCTTGAGCTTGAGTCTGAGTGCTGTCCTTCTTTCTTACAGCCCACAAGGACATCCATTCCCAGCAAGTGAAGGAGCACAGGACCGCCGTTTTGGACTTCATTGAAGATTACCTAAAAAGTATTTCATTTTCTCTTGAAGGTCAAATGTGCATTTCATAAGAGGTGCAGTTTAGAACGTAGCTTTGCTTGCTGAAGGCTGTAGTGTCTCAGAGTTCGTAATACTGTTGCTTGAGAAGGCATTTTAAAGGATCTCTGTTTCCTCCCTCAACAGGAGTGTGCAAGCTTTACTCAGAACAAAGAGCCATCCGAGTTAAACGAGTGGTGGATAAGAAGAGACTGTGAGTACCATCTCTGTTGTCATCCATTAAGACGGTGATGCCGGCGCCGGCCGATGCCAGCCATGGTGGTGGTGCCAGCGCTGGCCGCCCAAGCTTATGGAGCACTTACTCTGGGGCTGCTGGGCTAGAATTTCTTCACAAGATGCTGTCACTGGTGCGGAGGGCACACTGTGTGCCAGGTGCAGCGCCGGCTGCTCTGTTAACCCGTAGCACCCTGTGGGGCAGACACCATTACTCTCATTTCCTGGTGAGGACGCTGAGACTCAGCAGGTTTAAAACTCATAGGACCCCACAGTCTAATGGTAACTGAGCTGGGATTGAGCACGGCCTAATTTTCTTTTCTTGTTTTTTCCTCGTTGAGGGTAAGGAAGATGCAGTCTGGCGATGTAGCCCATGCTGGCCTCAAAGTCACTGTGCAGCCCAGACTAGCCTTGAACTCACAGTCTTCCTGCCTCAGCATCCTGAGTGCCGGGGTCCCAGGTGTGTGCACCCACGTCACTTGCCATCTTATCTCTTAATAACCCTATGAGGTAGGCCACTGTAGCTGTTTTACCTCAGTTCCTGCCCCCATACCATCGTCTCTGAAAGGATTTTTCTGCGAAAAGCATTTTCACCATGGTTGCAGCTCCCCTGCGTCTCTGGTGATAGGTATGCTTCCAAGATGCTTTGTACACTGAACACGCCCCTCCCT
>NW_008338348.1:413576-422410 GCF_000622305.1 Nannospalax galili | reverse complement strand
CTCCCTCCCTCCCCCATACCCACCCTCCACCTGTGCCCATGTAGTACAGGCACTGTTGTGAGCACCCCTGCAGGTGCAAGCACAGGAGTGGCAAGCTGTTGAAATGCATACCAAGGCTGCCCAGCCAGAAGCAGCAGAGCCGTGGCACCTGTCTGCCTCTGTCACTTCCCCTTGGACTCCCCGCAGCTCCTAGGGTTCAGGTCCTGGGTCCACACAGTGACTTCTGTTGCCATTACTCAGCCTGGCTTGGAGATGGAGTCAAAAAAAATCAGCAAACCAGTGAGTAGTGCTCTAACCACTCCGGATCTTGACCATTTCTAAACTAGCCTTGGAAATAGCCGAGGACATTCTTTCAGGAGATAACATTACACAATGTTTTAGGACACATTTTCTTAATTCTTTATGTGTTAGGGTCCCATCTCACAACTCTGGTTCAGTGATTCCCCAGGAAGACAACCAGAACTCAGCATGCAGCCCTGCTCCTGGCTGTGGCTCTGCGCACAGACAGGATACCAGCAGAGTGACAAAGGGCAAGGTGTATGCAACCATGGCTGGAGGGGCCAGACCTGGCCCCAGGCAGCTCCGTGGCACAGCACGTGGCGGTGTATGGAGCACTGTCTACCAGCAAAGCTCATTGGCAATTCACTGCCCACGATCTTTTTGGTCACATACTTCTTGTATCTGATATGTATCAACATTCTAGAATCCACCATCGCACAACCTTCAGACCACACAGTTTGCACACAGACCTCAGGTTCCTCTCTTCAGATAGGCCTACCATGGGAGCTTTTTTCTGCACACTTGTTGCACAGGTGGAAGGAGGGCAGAGGATTGCTGGGGCTGGCTTGCTGGCCTCCAGCCTGGCTGAGTAAATGTGAGCCCCGGGTTCAGAGAGAGAGACCCCACCCCAAAGAAAGAGGTGGATAGAGGAAGACATCTGACACCCTCTGCTGGCTTCCAACTAGGCATGTGTACCCACGTGCTCATACACTCACATACACAGTAACAAGGAAGCAATAAGTCTTTAAAAACATTAAGTAAGTAGCTATGGGCAATATCTGTGTGTATACGTAATAAGTCTTTAAAAACATTAAGTAAGTAGCTATGGGCAATATCTGTGTGTATACATAATATATTGTGTGTGTGTGTGTGTGAGAGAGAGAGAGAGAGAGAGAGAGAGAGAGAGAGAGAACTGGAGCCCACTAAATTTGGGTTAGCTGTTCAGCTCCACAGCTGAGCTGAGGCTGAATCTCAAGGCAAATGGGGCAGATTTCTCAAGGAATGGGGTTTCTTTTGGCTGTGCAAAGAAAGCCACCAGGGTGAGGGGTTTTGAGAGGAATGAAGTAGTCCAGACTTTGAGCAGAGGGTGAACAGTGTCCCAGGCATGGTAACATTCCATTTTCCCAGGCAGGACACATGGGAGCAGGTTAGACTTTGATGATGTATCAAAGATACACCATCAAGATAGTGACGTGACTGATCACTGGGTCTCACAACCCCGGGCAAGGAGAGGGAGATGTCTGCTGTGCGGTTGAAAGTGGAGACCAAACAGGTCCCCAGGCAAAGTGAAAAGAGGCTTCAGGGGCTGTGGCGTCAGCTCTTCGTTCTCAGCAGAGGTTTTACTAGAAACAAGTCAGTTGAGAATTCTTACTAGACTGTGAAGTTCAGCGTTGTCTCCTGCCAAACGGCTGCCCCATGCCCATCACTTTGAGCAGAAGACCTTAAGGAAATAACTGTGACCCTTCACAATGTAGCCCAACCCTCTCCTAGCCTTTTTGAGACAGTCTCAGTAGCTCAGGCAGGCCTTGAACTTGCAATCACCCTGCCTCAGCCTCCCAAGTGCTGGGGTTATGGAATTGTTGCCATGTGTCACCACAACTACCACCTTTGAATTTTTTCCTTGCCTTCAGGCAAAAGACATCTGCCTATAATACCTACGAGTGATTTTATCACCTCTTTACATGCCACTTCTCACGAAGGCCGAACATGGCAATTCTGTAGTAGCTCCTGTAGACCTTGTTTCTTCATCAGTTCCCAGTGACGCCATTCTTCCAGGCCCCATGTGTGACTCTTTGTTCTAAAGAGGCCTTGCTCTTTTTGTGCTGTAACTCTTACTGGATTCTCTACCCCTAGTCCCTTTCACACACTCCGGCCTATTCCTCTAGTGAACGAAGCCCTCTTCGTCCTTCCTGCCCAACTCAAACACTGCCCACCCTGTCAGCTCTTCTACTACTGCAGGCAGTGTTCCATCTCCCTCCCTACATGTTGTCCATGTTGTGCAGTCACCACTGACTGTCCCCTCATGTGCCTCAGCCTGTAGCACAGTGTCTGTCCTCTGGGGAGGCGTTGTCATGTGGGGCTGGTGGGTTGTACTGTTTGTACCGGTTGTTGACAGTGACCGTCCCCTACATTGATTGGAGAAGTCCAGCCACCTGCGTCGTGTGACACTGTTGCTACTGTCTTGCTTATTTGGTGGAAGGAAAGCATACTTGTTAAGGAGCATCCTGACTGCTTACTTAGGAAAGGCATGGCGTGTTCGGTTTGGCCCTAACAGAGTGGTGATGGCGTACTCAGCTACTGTACCGAAGGGGTCTTACTTCAAACTGGCTGGAAACGTTTTGCTCATTGAGTTGGAAGTCTCCCAGCAGACCTTTCTGTGTTTTCCTACAGTGACTGTAAACCGTCATCCAAGGTGCCTGTCTCCACTCACCCTGCCACTATTCTGCTTTCTGAGCTCATAGTGGTACCTGCTGCTGTTGCCTCAAGCTAGAGAGAGGCGCTGGTACCTACCCTTGGGTCCCACCTCTCTGTTCTTTCTCCTGTGGGTCTGCGAGTCCTTCTCTCAGTACAGCTTGTTGATCTAAGCCTGCCGCAGGGTAGACGTTCCAGTATTGGTCCTTTGAATGAAGGGGACTTTGACACCCTGGTTGCTCCCTCCTGGACCATCAGATCTGCATAGTGAAAGCTTATGAACTAGAAAGATGGTGGGTCAGTATTGGATGTAGCATTGTTACAAGCGGCCCTGCCATCCCCAGAGGGGATGTGTCTGATGCTGTTTGTACACAGCTGACCTGTGAGATGTGCAGGGTTTGGACCATCGTATGAACCCTTAACTTTCCTAGTACATGTTCTTAAGAGTGCAAACTTTTGATTGTTTTTTTCTGTCTCCGGGGAGAGCTGAGAAGAATGAAACCTACTAAAGATAATAGCTTCAAATACTGAGTACATTATGACACAGGGCGAGAAGGCGGGATGGCTCCACAGCACCTGCTGAGTTTATGACTGTTATATTAGAAGTGATATTAACATGTCTAACTACAAATCCTGAAGATGAGAGAGAATTTCCTACGGTATTCAGAAGAAATCCTGGTGGCCTGACCAAGTTTCACTCTGAAAACCAGTCCATGGTCAGGCTTGAGAAATACTTAGTGCCGAGAGATCTCAATGTGCCTGGCCCTAGTGGTGCGTTGACAGCTTCCTGAGGGGAGTAGGAGGACCATCCGCAGCCTTAAACAACACTGAAAGATCCTGCCATAGCCCGTGGCCACACATGACCCTTACATTCTTTATTTTGCTCTCCCTGATGTAGGTACAAAATATCAAAATCTTGCTACTTTTCTTCTCCTTTTATAAAAGATGTCAGTTTTCATGTAGCACACAGTATTGCTATACTTAACTAGTACTTGAAGACTGTGCTTGTATATTATTTAGAATCCAGCCCTCTCACTTTAAGGACATTAGCCTAGGGAGGGCAAGACTATGTCTCTTCCCTCTTTATGCCAGAGTTCTTACTCAGGATCCTGCACATAGCAAGGATTCAGCAAATCTTGCCAGTGGTTGGGATAGTGGTGGTAATGATGACGAGGAAGAAAGGCAGAGATGCCAGGTGAGTCTAAGGGCCTCTGTGTTGATTTTGCCTTGTTCACTATCTAGAACAGGGGCTTGTTCATTGCCAAGAAAAGGGATCAGCACACTGGCCTATAGGCCAACTCTAGACCTTGGCTTTTTTGTGTGTGTGTGTGTGTGTGTGTGTGTGTGTCCTTCCAGTTAAGCTAGTTGATTATAGTTGTAAAGATCTGTAAAACAAGAAAGAAGAATTTGATACAGAGCTTTAAGTATTTATCATCTGGCCCGCTTCCAAAAAAGTATGTTGACCCTAGCTTACAACAGACCCCCAAAGTGAAGGGTCACTCCTTTGTGGGTTTTGGCAGTCTGTCAGGGACTGATGCTTAGTGTCTTGTGCCTGACAGGTCACAGCTGTGCCACAAGCGGCCCACTGCAGTGTCTGATGGCACTGAGCTGCTCTTTGCCATGTTCAGCGGGTTGCAGCCCCTGCATAAAGAGCAGTGCCTGGCTGCCAGGCGCCCTTGCTCTCCTTTTCTGTGCTTGCCTCACTAGACCTGGGGTGTACAGTCTAGAGTCTGGTACTGGCCTGTGGACCTTTGAGTAGCACTTGCTTAAAAAATTTCCTAGTACGTTCTGGGTGCCCAGTAAGTACATGTTACATGAACTGCCTGATGGAGAAATTGGCTTAATGAGGGCAGCAGAGAACACACAGTCCTGAGGTCTCCGAAGATGCTGTAGCCTGAATGACACTCTGGAAGTTACAAGTTGCAACACTGTGCTGGCCTGCATAGAAAGCATCACTGCTCTACATCAGGGTAGAAGACATGAAAGATCAGTCCTTACGTGAGTGATGGCTTTCCCTGGGGACTGTGTCGGCCACAGCTCTTCAGTGCCCAGGACTGTGTCGGCCGCAGCTCTTTAGTGCCCAGGACTGTGTCGGCCACAGCTCTTTAGTGCCCAGAACTGTCGGCCGCAGCTCTTCAGTGCCCAGGACTGTGTCGGCCGCAGCTCTTCAGTGCCCAGGACTGTGTCGGCCGCAGCTCTTCAGTGCCCAGGACTGTCGGCCGCAGCTCTTTAGTGCCCAGCCCTCACTCAGAGAGACCAACTGAAGTAAATCATGGGGTGTAAACTGATCTTTCTGGTGGCTTAAAAATTTTTTTTTCCAAGTTGCCCTTAGCTAACTAATTTGAAATTTCCCTGAGGATTTCAGTAGACATTCTGTGTATAATTAGAATCTGTTTTCTGAAGTGTTGAGCTTCATCTCAGCTTGCATCCCTATCCAAGATCCCAGCACCTTCAGAATGCAGAAAGCCCTGCCATCAGCCAGGGGCTCTGAAAAAACAGAATGAGACGGTGCAGAGGACGCACCTCCCACCCCCAGCACCTTCATTGTTGGCTCCATGCGGCTCTCCTTCTGCTCCATGACAGAGAAGACTGGCTCCCAGTGGCCTTCCGGCCACATCTACTGCTCAGATTTTGTTGCAAAGACTAAATAACACGGCGGAACAAAACAAGAATGTAAGATCTGTGTGCATCTATGAATTCTTTCTTTAACTGAGTGTAGACTGTTGGACACCTCACTGGGTGGGAATCACTTAATCAAGATCCCAACAGAGAATAAGACTTGGCCAGGCAGAAGGAACAGAAAGCCTGTTCTTGAGATAGGGACCCAGGAGGCAGTCATTTACTAATTCTAGTAATTCTACTAATGTAGAATTACTGTGGACCCCTAACTGTGCAGGAGGGGTCCAGCTGCTCCACCTTCACCCCTCATTCGCCATCTTTAGCTAGTCTGGTAAGTATGAGCTGGTATAATGTGTTTTAAATTTTTTTTTCTTTCTTCTTTTGGGGGTCTTTTTGAGACAGAGGCTCCCCGTAGCCCCAGCTAGCCTGGAACTTGCCTCAGTCTCACTGAGATCCACCTGCCTCTGCCTCCCGAGGGCTGGGATTAAAGGTGTGTGCCATCATACCTGACTTTTTTAAACTTTCTGTTGTGTAATAATCATACAGAAAATTTTGAAGTATAAAGATTCTTCTTAGTAAGTTACCAACCTAATGCCCCTTCACCTATGAATATTTAGTATATTTCCTAAAGACACAGCATGCTTTGATATAACCAGAGAGCAACCATCAAAATCAGGAAAGGCACAGCCATTACATCCAACTTTTCCTCAGAACATTCCATTTGAGGAATTATCAACAGTACCCTTATAGACAAAGGTCCAGGTCAGAACTGTGGATCTTGTCTCCTTTTGGAACAGCTCCTTCAGTCTCTCCTTGAGTTTGAAGACCTTCAGGCCTAATAACCTGTTGGCTATTCTGAAAGATGCCTCTGCATTTGAGCCTGGAGCCTCAGGGGCGTCGGGCGATGTACCACCGGTTGCTCTTCCTGTGGCATCCTGCCAGCCTGTGTGCGACCTCACTTTGCCCACTTGACTGAGGTGGTGGCTGTTGAGTTTGACACTGTGTAACTATGTCAACTTGGAATGTATCCATGAAGTGACTCCTGTCCAGATGGACTCCTGATGTCCTTTCCCTCACTAGGTTCTAACCTGCTGCTGCCCTTTATTTTCACTAAAGCTGTCTCAGATTTGGTTAGTAGAAACACTTCAGAGTGGCCTGTGACCTTCAGACCTGTCCCTCTTGTTCTCTGATTCCCCCCTTGTTTTCTGAAACAATGAACCGGCTCATTTCACACTTTCCCTGACTTGGCCTAAGAATCAGGCATTTCTCCAGGAAACCTGGACTCGAACCTGGAACTGGAACTTAGAAACCAAGACCTGGGAAGTAGGTGTGCTTGTTCCCATTGGAGTCACTTCTTGTAGGCTTTCCCAGTGGGCAGAACTAGAAACACGTGTGCCGTGTCACACGGACACACATCACCACATTGAGCTGCAAAAAATTGAAAACACCAGTTATCTTTCATTCTAAGCTCAAACCACAAGGTTCATGCATTCTGGTCTTTTCCTGTAGTGAGAAAACCGGTTTGTGACACTGTCTATATTTGCATGTGATCACCTCTGCAGTTGCCTCTACTCTCCATCCCACTCTTTTTGGCAAGGATGTGCCCTTGTCTTTGCTGCTCCTCTGACGGTCGGTCCTCCCTGAAACCCTGCCCAGGCAGCTCCTCAGCACCACAGTCACCTTACCGGTCTCCATCCCTGGCTTCAGCGCTGCTTGGCTCAGGAAGGGGAAGGGATCCACTGACTCTTAACTAAACAGACGGTCACTCGATGCCTGCTCCCATACGTTGATAGGGTGGCGCTGGGCTCAGGGAGAATGAAGAGAAGGCTGCAAGGTGGGTGCAACCTAGAATCAAGCCCGTTGCATCTGTACTCCATTCATAAGTCTCTTTTCATGGCAGTTGCTCAGCTCGTGGCTTAAGATTCTGACTATACTGGGATCTGTGGAGTTGATGGTGATAGGTAGAGAATGGGCGGGAGCGAGCGGGTGGCGTGGATGGAGAGCACGAGCGGATGGATGAGGCACCGAGGCTCAGATGGAATTCTCAGCAGAGCACGAGCAGATGGAGGAAGGCAGGCACCGATGGAATTCTCAGCGGGACGCAGATTTATTTCGCACGGGGCACCTTTCCCTCGGGAAGGGAAAGATGTCAGCTCACGGGCTGTGAGCTGGGACTTTACATATGGGGGCTTTAGGGTGTGGAAGGGGGGGATGTTTGGGAGAGAAATCAGGGAGGGGGAAGCAGGTAGGATTAGGGTGTGGAAGTGTCTTCTTTTTCCTCTTAAGATAAGAGGAACTCTGCTTATCTTATCTTTGGAGGTCAGAGGAAAGGCAGGCTGCTTCTCAGCAGAGTTTGTTCTTCTTGACCTCAAAGGTCAAGGTGCTTATCAGCTAAGTTCCCTTTTCCAGGCTCCAGAGTCTGTAGGTCCCTGTTGGGGAGGGGGGAGGAGCTGCTATTTGGAACCCTAACAGATGGGATGGCCCTCATTGGGCTATGGGATACCAGGGCATCTGTTTAATAGCATGACCCAAAGGAAGTCTGCCTGAACTCGGTAGCTGGTGGTCCCGTGCTGGACCCCTGCCTGGCTGATTACAGGATGCCCCTCTGTAGCACCAGTCTAGGAGCAGCAGCTTGCTGAGCTGGTGTTGAAGACTTGGCCGTGTCCCATGCAGACTGCCCATGAGCCTCCTTCTCCGTGTTCTTAGGTTATTTCTGGATTCTTTCAGCACTGCTCTTCTTCATTGGTTTAGGCCAAGGGTTAGATGTGAGCTGTCGCCACAGGCTCATGTGTGTGAACATTGGTTCCAGCTGCTGGCTCTGTTGTGAGAGGCTGTGGAGCCTTTAGGAGGTGAGGTCAACCCAGGGGTGGGGGGTCGGGGTTGTGAGGTATAAGCAAGCCTCAGCTTCCCACAGTCTCTCTGCTGATGACTGCCACAGGGATGTGATTAGAAGCTCCAGGCCGCCACTGTCATGTCTTCCCCACCATGATGGACCATATCCCCTGAATGTTGAGCCAGGATCAGTCCTTCCTCCCTGGATGGAGGTATTCTTGATAGGTAGAGAGCGTGCGGATGGAGGAGGCAGTGAGACACAGATAGAATTCACAGCGGGATACAGCTTTATTTCGCACGGGACACGTTTCCCTTGGGGATGGGAAAGATGTCTGGGAAGGGAAAGATGTCAGGGAAGGGAAAGATGTCAGCGAAGGGAAAGATGTCAGGGAAGGGAAAGATGTCAGCAAAGGGCAGGGAAGGGAAAGATGTCAGGGAAGGGACAGATGTCAGGGAAGGGAAAGATGTCAGGGAAAGATGCCAGCCCACGGGCTGTGAGCTGGGACTTTATATATGGGGGCTTTAGGGTGTGGAAGGGGGAATGTTTGGGGGAGAAATCATGGAGGGGGAAGCAGGTAGGATTAGGGTGTGGAAGTGTTTACTTTTTCCCTCTTAAGATGAGAGAAAAACAGCTTCTAAAATCTCTGGTTATCAGGTAGAATCTGCTTATCTTTGGAGGTCAGAGGAGAGGA
>NW_008338348.1:411814-412810 GCF_000622305.1 Nannospalax galili | reverse complement strand
AGGCTAACTCCTACCAGGACTGCCAAGTTGGCTGACCTCTTTGTTCTGGTTCCGTTTGTCCCTGTGGATAAGACATCATACACCTCTCCTGGTGTGTATAGGGTTAGTTTGGGGATGAGACTGACTGGAGCACAGGTGTCCTCAATCTGTGGAGAGATGCAGGAGTATATTTTGGAAGAACAGAGAAAGAGCAGTCCTGAGGTTAGAGCAGTATCTTCCTTAATTGTGACATTTTGGCTTGATGAGTGTGGGCATTTAGAGGTTTGTGGAGTCCAACACTCTGTTTTGTTAAGAAAAAGGGGAGGGGCAGGCATAGGCCCGTGTACTAGAAGTTCCCAAGAGCACTGAGTAGTTGCCTGCAGAGTAACATTGTAAACTGGGAGAGGGATGAGAAGTGAGCCCTGCAGGGGGGCACAGAGAAAGCAAGTGGAGACATTAACATTAGAGAAGTTTCTCAGGAGATTAACCGATAAAGTGAGAATGCGGTCCCAAGAGAAGCTGCTGCGGGAGGCATTGGGGCTTTGAAGCTGCTTCACGGCCATGCCTCCTGTCTGATCTAAGACTTTCATAGCTCTCCGGGGTAGGACAGTCCAGGTTAGTTGGGAAGACATCCCAGTGTCAGGGTCCTCCCTGGTGAATGTAAAGAGGTTATGAGAGTTGGGGTGTAAGGGTATTGAGAAAAAAGCATCTTTAAGGTCTAATACAGAAAAGTGGGTTGCGGAAGAGGGGATGTGAGAAAGAAGAGTATAGGGGTTGGGAACGACTGGGTGAATGGGAATAACTGCTGAATTAATAAGCCGGAGATCCTGGACCAGACAGTAGGAGCCATCAGGCTTGAGGACCGGAAGAATGGGAGTGTTATATGGAGAGTGAGTAGGTTTAAGGAGGTTAGCACTCATAAGCCTTTGAATTATGGGCTTAAGGCCATAGCGGTGTCTCAGTGCAGTTGGGTATTGGGATCTGCTGGGAAATAGGGAGGGGTCCTTCAAGAGAATG
>NW_008338348.1:367619-409473 GCF_000622305.1 Nannospalax galili | reverse complement strand
CAAGAATTTTACGCATTTTGATCTGATAGTGTGAGATAATCCTAGCTTTTTTAAGGATTTAAGAAGGCAGGCCAAAGGCGTGAGACACTGAGGTTTTGAGTGTTTGGTTCCCATAGCAACGGATTAGGTGGAAAGCAAAAGAAGAGTTAAAGACCTCAGTTGGTGGGTGGGGGAAGAAAGAGGATCTTTTTGCCCTGAGGGGACAGAGGCGGAGTCAGGAGTCAGCGCGGGAAGGAGTAAGCTTACAGGGAAGAGAGAGAGAGAGAGAGAGAGAGAGAGAGAGAGAGAGAGAGAGAGAGAGAGAAGAGAGGAGAGAGAGAGAACAAATGCATAACTACTAGGGTGAGATGTTGATGAATGATTTGAGGAAGTTTGAGGAGCTATAAAAGTACAGTGAAATTCTTGAACCCCAGGGCAGCGTCCTGCAATCACTGGGGGGGGGGAATACGAGTTGTGTGTGTCCCCCCCCGCCAGTGACCACAGCGTCCTGTAGTCAAAGGCAGGGTGGAACCTCCCACACACCGGTGTGATTTCGAGTGAGTAAAAATGAGTTAGGAGAGGTTCTGCAATGTGGTGGGCGACCAGCCAGTAGGAGCCAAAGTATAAGAAAACAAGGTAGTTGGGCCAAAGGCCGAGAGGGACCGGGAATGGAGAAGAATGGAGAGGCCTAGATGAAGCTCAGAGTAGCCAGTAAACGGAGGGAGAGGAGAGAGAGAGAGAGGGAGAGAGAGAGAAAAGAGAGAGGGGGGGAGGGAGGGAAAGGAGAGGAGGGAGGGAGAGAGGGAGGGAGGGAGGGAGGGAGGAAAGGAAGAAGGAACGAAGGAAAGAAAAGCTTTATAAGTCACACACAGTCGTGTTTTGGTCATCAGCATGCCACACATATGATGATGGTGTCTCCATAGGAGTATATCCGTAGGAGTATAACCATTCTGGCCTGTGTAAGTGCTTGTTAAGATGTTCACAAATAACAACATCATGATGCATTTGTCCCCATAATTAAGTGACACATGACTGTTTTAGAAATAAAATGAACTAGCAGAGAGTAGTGAAGGGGAAAGGGGAGAGAGAGAGGGAGAGAGAGCTGAAAGGAACGGGAGAGGGGAGAGAGATAGAGGGTGGAAGTGTACCTTAATGCTGAATCAGTGGTGTTCGCAGAGGCCAGTAATAACAAGCGAGTCCGAAAGTTTTACGTGCGAGGTCCCTTGAAGTAAGAGCCGGTTTCGGCACCATCTGATAGGTAGAGAGCGTGCGGATGGAGGAGGCAGCGAGGAGGCACCGAGGCACAGATGGAATTCTCAGCAGGATATAGCTTTATTTCGCACGGGACACGTTTCCCTCGGGGCAGGGAAAAATGTCAGCTCACAGGTTGTGAGCTGGGACTTTATATATGGGGGCTTTAGGGTGTGGAAGGGGGGAATGTTTGGGGGAGAAATCAGGGAGGGGGAAGCAGGAAAAGCAGGTAGGATTAGGGTCTACTTTATATATGTGAGCTTTAGGGTGTGGAAGGGGGGAATGTTTGGGGGAGAAATCGGGGGGGGGGAAGCAGGAAAAGCCTGGCTCCATTCAGTCTGCCAACCTGGGATTAGGGTTTGGAAGTGTTTGCTTTTTCTCTCTTAAGATAAGAGAAAAGCTTGTTGTGATAAACAGCTTCTAAAATCTCTGGTTAACAGGTAGAATCTGCTTATCTTATCTTTGGAGATCAGAGGAAAGGCAGGCTGCTTCTCAGCAGAGTTTGTTTCCCTTGATTTCAAAGATCAAGGTGCTTATCAGCTCAGTTCCCTTTTTTGGGCTCCAAAGTCTGTAGGTCCCTGTTGGGGAGGGGGGAAGCTGCTGCCGTTTGGAACCCTAACAATTCTGACACGGCAACGAAGAAAGCTCCTAGTGCAGTCTGTGTGTTGCGGGTGCCTTCCGCCTCAGGACGTCCTTTGTCAGTGCTCACTGCCTCTCCCCATCCACACGAGTGATGAAGGCTGCAGCTTTTACCATGTGCGTATCCTAAGATCAACCAGTGACTACAAGAAAGATACTCCTGTGGCCCCATTCTACGAATGAGAATCAGGCTAAGAAACGTTAAGCCATTTGTCATTTGCTAGTCAGAAAAAAAGTTGAGAATTCTGGTAGGCTTTTTATTTATGTTGTATTTCAGGCTAACTTGAAAATTGGCTCATGTGTCAGACTACTCAGTTACTAAATTCCAAAACTAACTTGAAATAGTAAACAATAATTATTTCATTCTATAACTAACATACTTAATGGCAAATATTGAATAAATCCTATCTGTTTTTAAAAGACTTTCTCTTTTGAGACCTTAGGCATGCTAACTGATAAGTGTACCATGAGCTATATCCCCAACCCTTAGCTACGTTTTCACTTGGCTGTTTTTTTTTTTTCTTACCACTTTTTTAAAAAGATTTCTCCATGCTGCTGTGTTTATTAGTGATTTGTTCTGTGTTGCTGAGTACAAGGCGTGCGTGAGCACACTGCACCCTCACCTTCCCTCCGGTCAGCATTTGGGTAGTTCCTGTGCCTCCACTGTCTGAATAAGGCTGTGTGGACATTCTTTTACACTCTTACATGGATGTACCTTTCTCTTTCTCTTTGGTAAACACCTAAAAGTGGGGTTGCTCTGTTACAGCGGAGAC
The DNA here is from genome assembly GCF_000622305.1 of Nannospalax galili. Classification (NCBI taxonomy): domain Eukaryota; kingdom Metazoa; phylum Chordata; class Mammalia; order Rodentia; family Spalacidae; genus Nannospalax; species Nannospalax galili. The sequence goes on along the minus strand of NW_008338348.1, from coordinate 406,831 downwards.
CTTCTTTAGATTTAACGATTGCCCAAAGCTTTCCAAGGTGGTGACTCTGTTTCACACACCACCCAGCTGCGTGTTGCCTGGACTTTGTGTAGGTGGCTTTGAAAGCTTTCTGGCAGGTATACGGTATTATCTCCTTGGGGCTTTGTTTCGTACTTCCCCACTGTCCTGTGTGTGTTTGTTGATCATTCTTGTGTGTTCTTCTCTGCAAATCTGTTCAAGCCTTTTTCCTGCTCTTTTATTGAATTACTTGTCTTTTTGTTAATTTGTGTAAGAGTTCTTTATGTATTCCTCATTCAAATCCTTTGTGAGGTCTGTGCTGTTGATAACTGCTTCCCCATTCTGTGGTTTGTCTATTCATTATTTTAATGGTATCTTGATTAACAGGAACAGGCGGCTACTTGCTAGATAAAGGGCCTGGGGAGATAGCTCAATGGGTAAAGTGCTTGCTGTGCAAACATAAGGACATAAGTATGGGTCCTCAGCACCCCCATTAAAAGCCAGGCACTGGTGGTGCACTGGGGAGGCAGACACAGGCGGATCCTAGAGCTTGCCAGGCTTGCCTCGGTCAGCTAGAGCAGTAAGCTCCAGATCCAGTGAGAGACCCCATCTCAAAAATAAAGCTGGGGGCGTGCTAGAGGAGGGCTCCCAGCATTAGCCTCTGACCTCCACACATGCATGCATGGATGAGCACACCTACACACACATACAAAGTACACACACACACACACACACACACACAAGGCCGGCAGAGAGATGACTCAGCAGGTAAAAGTGATTGCCACATAAGCCTAATGACCTAAGTTCAGTTCTCAAAACCCATGTTAAAACAAGCCAGGTGCTCAGACACCTGTGCCCTCAGCACTTCTGTGGCCAATGGGACACAGAGACAAAGGAGTCCCCAGCAGCTCACAGGCCAGCTAGGCTGGAGTAGACAGTGAAGAAACAGAAACATGAGGGCCTATCCTAAGAGTTGTCCTCTGACCTACACACACACACACACACACAAGAAATGTTTTTTAAAAGAAAATTTTGAAAGAAAAAAGTCCCAAGAAGCCCTCTAAATAGCAGGCATGGCACTAACCCTATTGGTGGGAAAGGAGTGCTTATGGGCAGAGCCTGTGGGGAAGGTGAGGGAGGCCTGTCCTGGACTAGCTCTTAAAGGCTGTACTTTCATCATTTTTTTTAGGAGACTGCATATGCATGCGTGTGTGCGTGCATGCATTCCACAGTACCTCCACAGTAGTATAAAACTCCTACATTAGTACATGTTAACTTCCTGGGCTTGCTGAAGGAAGTTGGCCCCGTGTTGAGTGTGGTACCCTTTCTCCCTCCAGGGAGTTCCTGGTGCATGATGAGTCTGGGGTGTCTGGGAATACAGAAGGGGGTGCCCAGCCTGTGTCTAGCACACAGCACCCTGTCTGACAGTAAGCTTGCACTAAGGTGTGGGGCATCCATGTGATTCTTGGGCCACAGTAGAGGGACACAGAGCAAAAGTGCATAGAAAGGGATCCTTTTCTGGAGGTGAATTAAATGACTGCTAAATACTTGTTTTTAGATCCAAGCTGGAGCCAGAGCCAAAGACAAAGACAAAAGAATCCGCCTCTGAGAAAGTCTCACCTAACACCTCTCAGGACCCTGAGGAAAAGCCTGCTGCTGCTGAATTTCCAGGTATAACCTTGAAATTGCATTTCTTCCTCTGACCTGTCTGCAAGAATGCACGGCATGAAAAAAGGCAGTCGCAGCCTGGCGGGCTTGGAGGGGTGGCTGCCAAGGAAGCCTGCAAGTAGCAGTGGTCCTGTCAGGTGGGAGGAGTCACGTGATCAGCTGGAAGCTGGTGGGGTTCAAGAGAAGGGGCTGCTGGTCTGTGCTGCAGCTGGGTAGAGCCTGGGGCTATAGACTAAGGAGGCACTGTCGGCTGGAGAGGGCTGTAACTCCACAGTAGAACTCTGCACTGGCCAGCTATGGCCAGCCACTGCCTAGGGTGGAACACGCCTTCTCAGGGCCTCCCACAGCCAGGCAGACCAATGGGATAAGACACAAGTGTGTGTTCCTGTGTTTCCTGCCATCACAGAGTTACTGGTATTCCCAACACAGTACATACCAAAGAATCTGCCTCAAGTCTGAAAGCTTAGGAACATACATAATGTCATGAACCACTTCATTCTGTGTGCAGCTCACATGCCCTTGGGTAGGGATGCCAGCTCTGTGGACCAGCGCATCCCAGTTTGTGTGCCCCTGGGTAGGGATGCCTGCTCAGTGGATGGCATTGCAGTCAGAGGGCCCCTGGGTAGGGATGCCTGCTCAGTGGATGGCATTGCAGTCAGAGGGCCCCTGGGTAGGGATGCCTGCTCAGTGGATGGCATTGCAGTCAGAGGGCCCCTGGGTAGGGATGCCTGCTCAGTGGATGGCATTGCAGTCAGAGGGCCCCTGGGTAGGAATGCCTGCTCAGTATGCTGCATCCCAGTCCACGTGCCCTGAGTGGAGATGCCAGCTCATTACACTGCACCCAAGTCTCCATGCCCTGGATAGGGTGCCTGCTCAGTGTGCTGTATTCAGAAGTGCAGTGGACAACTTTTATACGGTGTCCCTCACTGCCTGGCAATGTGTTGAAGCCAGGGAAGGCCTGAGTGTCTTCTTTACCATGTCTGTAGCCCCGTACAACCCTCAGTCACTGGAGGGAGGGCTCTCTTTTATTGAGATATCTCTATTATCTCTGTTTTATATGTCTCATAAGCTTCTTTTATTGAGAGGACCCCCTCCAAAGACTCAGAGACTGGGTTACTTGACCAAGATGGGTAGGTTTGACTGTGAAGCCTGCCTTACATAAGCTTTCCCTCCATCTCACCAGTTCCCTATTTCATAAGTATTCATCATGGCCTGTCAGCCTGGAGGGTGTCAGAGGCCCTTTCTGCAGTTAGAACAGCATTTGCAGAGCCTTCACTGTCTACACATGCTGACTGAGTCACAGGCCTGATACACACTGGTCTTTAGAGGTGTGTGTGTTGTCAGTGCTCATAGGTGAGGAAGCCAGGGTTTGAAGAGGTTGTATGACTACTCAAAGTCCAGCACTGAGAAAGGAGCAGTTATAGCCTTGCACGTGGGTCACTCTGTTTGCAAAGCCTCAGCCTCGCTGGGCGTGGTGCCGCACACCTGTAGTCCCAACACTTGGGAGGCAGAGGCAGGCGGATCTCTGTGAGTTCAAGGCCAGCCTGGTCTACATAGTGAGTTCCAGGACAACTGGGGCCATAGGGAGACCATGTCTCAAAAAGACCAAAAAAAAAAAAAAAAAAAAACAAACAAACAAACAAGCAAAGCCTCAGCCTCTTTCTGGCTGATTGCTTCTGTGATCCCCTGGGCAGAGACTTTGCATGCCTCCTGTGTGTGCCTGCTCAAACCTTCCCCATTTTGCCAGGGCCACTGCCTTTCAGAAGACAAGGCAGGGCATCGTAATAAACTTACTAAACCAGATGCAGCATCCATGTTCATTTGTTCATTCATCTTACAGGAAGATCTTTAGCTAGTCTGCAGCTGGCCCCAAGCCCACTCTGAATGTTGTGCCAGGTATCAAGCTGAGTGTTAGGGACTTCGTGGTGAGTGGAAATGGCTCTTCTTCAGGCTTATGGGGAAACAGATTAGGTCATTATACAGAGCCCCTCCCACTGTGTCTGCGAGTAGAGTTGGGGTGAGATGGGAGCAGGCTGGGAGAGCTTGGTTTTGCAGTAAAGGCCTTTATAAAGGAAGCAACAGAGGGAACTTGTGATTCCTGGGTGGTAGAATTCCAGGCAGAAAGGCAGCAGGATGGAGGACAGGAGTGGCCCCAAGGAGAGGCTGGACAGCTGGGGTAGAGAGCAGGGGGCACAGAGCTGGGCACAGGGGGCTGTCACACCTGTTACAGTGAAGCAGGGTCCCTCCAGTTGTGCTGTTAAAATAGATTGTTAGGGCAGCAAAACAGACAGTAGGAAGACCCCTGGGGTTATTAGAAACGAGGCAAGGGGGTCAAGAGGTGGTAGATTGCTGGGTCACCTTTAGAGTAAAGCCAGAGTTTGAATCCTGGAAGTGAGGCCAAGGAGGGACGGTGGGGCTGCTGTGTTTGGGGCACCTGAGGGAAAGAGCTGTAGAGGGCTGGGGCGGAGGTCAGGTCAGGAGCTCAGTGCGGAGCATGTGGCCATGAGGTGTTTGGCAGACATATTGCACAAGGAAGTGGCCTTACGAGTGCAGAGGACAGGGGCTAAGCTGCAATCGGCCTTTGACAAGGCCAAGCTCCACAGGAACGAGGGGTTGACAGGAGGCTGAGCCCTCCTGTGCTCCTGTCTCCTGCTCTTTTTCCATAGCATTGATCATTTGTCTTTGTTCCGCATCTCCTGTGTTCCATCTGAGGTGCCTACTGGATGTACAGGTGGAGACATGGTGACGTTGGAGTAAGCAGGAAGAGCATGGGCCTGGGGGTTCCTGAGAAACAGGCAGTTAGGAGCTATGGCCTGGGTGTGTCTATGTAGGAGAAGGCATGGGAAAGGGAACACAAGGCAGACCGCCAGGGAGAGGCCAGCACTCAGCTTCCATGGCACCGCCTGTTCTGACTGGAGGCCCCTGTCCATTCCAGGGGCCCCGTGCGGCCAGCTCCTCCCCTCACAGGCTGCATGTTTTCCCTTTGTTCCATGGGGGTGGAGGCATTTTCTTTCTGCGTGAGGGCATTTGCTGAGTTTTCTGCAGGTGAGGGATCTACAATATAGTCTGTAAGGACGGCATCCTTCTGCTAGCCTTTGCTGTTCAGAGTTTTCATTTCCCTGTCCAAACCCAGGATGTCATGTAGACAAGTGTTTTGGTGCAGAACCATGTGGTGTGGTTCTAGGCAGGGCTGGTTTCTTGCTTGCCACACTCCCTCGCTTAAAATGCATGCTGTTTGGTACTGCTCATTTGGTCAGCAGGGTCACCTCTGTGCTCCCACACATGTGCACCCATGTCTGATGTTAGGGCCTTTTCTTTGAACATTCTTCCTGGCAAGGCTGTATCTGTGTTCCCATGGGTAGTTGGTTTGCACATCTTGGTTCCTGAGTGCTCAGATGTGTTTCCCAAGTGAATTATTGCCCCTGGAAAGCTCACTGTTGCCAGGGAGGATATTCTAGCCCCTAGAAAAAGTAAGTAGTGCCCTAAGAGAGGTATAGCAGGGACAAGGTTCAGACAGGGCTAGAAAGTTCTAGCCAGAAGGAACAGCATGAGCAAACACTCAGAGGCCAGAAAGCCTGGAGACTAGCGTGGCATGTCTTCACTAAAGAAGACCTTAGGGTCCGTAAAGTACCCTGAAGGAAGGGGGTGTGGGGAATACGGTTGCAGAGGCTAGCTGCGGCCAGACAAAGCCTAGACTGCAGGCCAAGCATCTGGACCTGACCGCATCACTGCAGCGCATGCTGCACTTGGCTGATTCCTGAAGCTCAGGGAGGCTTCAGACAGCTCATGTGTGAACCAACTATGTAGAGTCAAATTCTCTATTTTTTTAAAATGTATTTTTATTTTATGTGTACAGGTATCATGCCTGCCTGTATATAAGTGCACCTGTGTCATGCAATGCCTGTGGAAAGAAGATGGTGTCTGATCCCCTGGAACTGGAGTTATAGATGATTTTTAGCTGTCATGAGGGTTCTGGGTTTCAAACCTGGGTCTTCTTCAAGAACGCTGAGCCATCTCTCCAGTCCAGAGTTCTCTTAACAGAACTTTCCTGTCCTGGTTCCAGTATGAAAGGGGTTTATGTTTCTGATTTTGGTTTTACTCAAAAGAGAGAGAAGGAAAACACTGAAATAAGAACTGTAATGTAGCTAAGTTGGAGACAGAGCTCGCAGAGGTGGGGTGGGGCAGGTGAGAACATGTCACTGAGGATGCTTTGTGATATGTGTGTTTTCCTATGTCCTGCCTCCCACTGCCCAGCCCATACACTGGGTGGCAGCAGTCCTTTCCAGGAGCCTGTGTGTTGATGGGCTTCATCAGGAGCCATCATATACTTAACTTGTTACCAAAAAGGCTTTCTACATTAAAAGGCTCATATCTTCTCCCAAAGCAGTTCCATACCCAGCCCAGCACAAAGACTTCACTCTGTGTGGGCTGGCCATGGAGCTGCTGTAGGAGGGCCCTGTTGGCACTAGATGCACATGAGCCAACTGTTGAATATGGACCACACTGTGTAACCCTGCTCCATCACATGTCTTCATAATCCTGTTTCCTTAGCTGCCTATTCTGAAATGAATGTCTGGCCTTCTGTCTGTTCATATGTTTTGTTTTGTTTTTTAACAGAAAAGCCTTTGTCCGAAGCACAGACTGAACTGGGAACCTGGGGAGATGGCAAGGGTGAAGATGAGCTGTCTCCAGAAGAAATCCAAATGGTAATGCTGGTCTCTGCTGATCACTCCTTTGCAGCGGTTTTCCCGGGACTGCTCCACTGAGTAGGTCACGCTGAATGCCCCAGCTCTAAAAGCCATAAACACGTATTTTTATATGTACTCGCCTATCTAATATCCTAGTTCCTGATTTTCTTTTCCTGTTTTAAATTTACAGTAGCATAATTAACAAAGAAATTACCTTGAATGGTTTTGCTAATAATAGAAGCCTTTTCACCAGCCACGCAGTAGCCATCTAGATTAAATGGGTCTTTTATAATTGCCAAGACTGTGCTTAGAATCAGTTGAATTGCTGGTATTCTGATGAAGAACGAAGACTTGCGAACCCAGCAGGGTCAGCTGTGAATTTACCCATATCACTTACTCTCTGAGTAACTTGGGGAGCAAATCAGCCTCACTGAACTTCAGGCTGCTCAGAATGGATGCCCTGCAGAACCATGGCGAGTCAGATGCAATGGCCTCGGGAGGAACAGCTGCTCAGCACCACCAGAGACGCCCTGCACACAGCTCACATGACCTACACATGCCACGCAACTGAAAATGGGACATGCAGGGCATGCCCTCTCCTTGTGGCTGTTACTGCCCATACTTCCATTCCCTTCTTCTGTCCCAACCAAGCCATTCTCAATAATCTAGAATCTCAGCCTCTCAGTGTCAATGGCCAAAGCAATCAGTCTACAGTACTTCTTAGTTTTTATTGTGTAACTGCCATTGGGTGGGATAGAAGGCGGCCACGTACTTCTGTAACAGGCTGCTACCTGTTCAGCTAATGACTTTCTTAATTGGGAGTAATAGCTGAGTGTCATATCTTATAGTCTGACTAGCGCAAATCTTATTCCAAAGGCTCCATCCTGAAAACATAGAGAAAGGAACACTGTACTATTGATTAAATAAAAAGTAGCTTAGCAAATTGTGCTCATAATTCATAATTACTATTTGGGAAGTTTTTCCTCAGGGTAAAATCATGAATTAAGCCCTATCAGCAATTTAACTCCTTATTTCACCCAAAGGAATAGTTGTTGCGTATCGCACAGTGGCTGTGGGCTATTATCTAATTTGCACAATAAATCCCCAGGTACAGCTCTTGATACAGGTGGATGGGTACCTTTGAGTTAGCAGAAGTTTTATGGTCAGGCTGAGTGGAACCAATTGTTTTCTGATGTTATCAAGAAAATCCCACCCTGTATGAGCCCACATTCATTTTATGAAAATGACTTTATAAAGTCACCTTTATGTACTGATATGCTTATTGAAGTAACTTTGAAAAACAGGAGTGTGACTTCTGTCTCCAGTCTGTGTGGCAGGTGTTTGTAGCCAGTGTCCCCTGAAGCTGCCAGTTTGGCAGGGTTTTCAGGCTGTGCCAAGCTCAGTTCATGCATTAAGAACATGTTATTGTTGGCAGACACTGAATATGTGATCAGGAGCTGAAGTACAGACCCTGGGGAAAGTCACGTTCACAGGGCACAGCTAGGATCAAGGTGAGGGTCGCAGAGTCAACCCTGTGAAAGGGTTCCATACCAAGAAGGCACACCTGGAGGAGCTGGCATGCAGCTTTCCACAAGCCCCTCAGCTGCCATCTTGGTAGTCACGTGGCTCCTCTGGGCTCAGCCAGAGGAATGCTTCTGCCGCATTTTGTACTCAGAGGCCTTGGCGGTGGTGCTTTTCTTTTTCAAACTATAGCAAAAAGGTTAGGTTGGAGGAGTTCTGTAATAAGATGCTACCCAAACGGGTTTGTATCCTTTAAGCCCAATTGGGAACCCTTTTATGGAGCCCAGTGGGAAAGTCCCGCTGACTCTACATAGAGTAAAATAATCAGGGGGTGCTGTATGTACATCATGGCTGCTCCAAGCACATCCATGTGTGCTGATTTATACAACCTCAGACAGGAGCGAGTACTGAAGATACTACTGTATGCTCGGTGGAAGTCCCCTGCTCAGGGTCGCCAAGATCCCAAGCCCTAGAGTCTTAAGGAGATGCTCATAGAGCAGGCATGGTGGACACACCTGTGACCCCAGCACTTGTGAGGTAGAGTCAGGAGGATCAGGACAGGACCCTCTAGTGGGCTAGGGCAGGGGACACGGAGCAGACTGCCCACTGTCAGGCTTGCAGGGCCCTGCCTGCCCGCCTCACCTACCTAGCCCATCCAGTTACTTCCCATGTCAGTCAGCTCATCACTGTGACGAACTAAGCCACCGCAGGCAGGGATACAGTCTGTGGTCAGCCTTCTGGGTTTGTTCTGGGCCTGTGGTAGGTGGCATTATGGCAGAAGGGCATGCTGGGGCAGCTGCTCATCTAAGATGGAGCCCCGAAGGACATTGCCCTGGTCACCTTCTTCAGCTAGGCCCACTTTCAGCAGTTTCCATCATCAAATTTGGAATCAGTCTCTGAAGTAATCCACTGATTAGGTCAGAGCCCTAATAATCTAGTTATCTCCCAAGATGTGCTAGCTCAGGACCAGGCCTTTATTCAGCACATGAGCCTTTTCAGATGATTCATATCCAAACACAGGACATGTTGGGGGGTATTCTTAGACTGTAATCAGGTTGTATCCTCTGGGCATGTAACCCTGCTGTGGTGTTGACCACAGAGACCAAGACTTTTGTTTAACACTGTGCCTGGCGAGCCCCTACCTGTGGAGGAAGTGACACAGCCACACAGGCAAGAGCCAACATGGGAAGAGCCTGTGTGAATTTCCCAGTGCCAAGAGCCACAGCTACCCAGTATAATCTGAGGTCTGAGAGGTGAAGGGGCCTTCGCAGCATCCCAACACTCACTTTGCCTGCTTGGACTCTGTTTCCCAGAGAGCAAAATAATGGCACAGTACACATGTAGACAGCGTGAGCTGTTGTAAAGACCTCACTGCCTAAGTCTTATCATCCCCATTTTGGTGACAAAAGCTGAAGGACAGAGAGACTAGATTGCTCAGCAGCCGAGAACATACTGCTCCCAAGGTGAAGGAGCTGGGACTCCAGCTGTGGCTCCACACCTGGGGTCAAGGTTAAGATGCACCACAAAGAAACTGACAAGCTATCTAGAAGCCACTGACTAGCCAGGTCCACCCACAAATTCCCATGAGGCAAGGCTGTATTTTATCATTAGAAAAACTCAAAAAAGATGCCTCCCTGGAAAACAACCCTAGGCCCTGAGAGGGTGTGTGCTTGTCATCACACCTACAAGCCGTAATTACATGTTTTCCTCCTGAGTCCCTGCTGAGCAGGCAGTTAGTAGCCAGCTTTCAGACTCAGAGGGGAAAAGTGTTTTCTCTTCTGAGGTCTCTGCTGTAAGAGGGCTGTGTCCTTGGCTACCAATTGGTATTGGGAGTGACCCACCCTTCCACCCTTCTGATGCCATCCTGCCCCTCCCCATTTTCTGACACCCTGGGTCTAGGGTAGAGTGAGACCTTTGTGTTCTGATGAGCAGCAGGGCTAAGAACTGGCCCCGTGGTGTACAGGCACCACAGCTCCACCCCAGGAGGGAAGCAGGGCCCAGAGCAAGTTGAGAAATGCCACCATGAAGCCAAGAGCAGGGGCATGCCAGAGAAGGTGTTTCCGCCTGCTTCAAGCCTAGGCCTGTAACATACTTAACATACTGGCTGTGCTGCTTTTCTGGGATCATCTGGAGTCCCCAGCTGGGCAAAGAAAGCTAGACCGTGCCAAGGGAGGTGGGAGCCGTGCCGTGGCACCCGTGCACTGTGGAGCTTGCAGAGGATGCCAACGTAGAGGTGGGCACTGTGCCTTAGACCTCCTCTGCAGGTCCAGGCAGAGTCAGCAAGGAGCGTGTCATGGGCAGTGGGTCACACAGCTCAACGCTGCTGGCTGTGTAGCCTGAGAAGTTCCTTTCAGAGCCCTCTGCTCAGATCCATGGATCTCGATAACACCCAGCAAAGAATTTTCGGACAAATCAGTATGAAAAGAGTTGGGGTTTATTACGAAAGGAGACCAGAGCACATTAGGGCAACCCTCCTTACCCCGCCTCAGTGCTGTCACAGGAGGCTTCCAAGTCCCCAGTCTGTCCCTGTCACAGGCCCAGAACCTACCCTACAGCCTTCCCAAATCCTCCCTACGCCAAGTCTTTCTCCACCTGACGGTCCACTAGAGACAGGCAGTCACAGTGGGCACCTAGCAGAGAGGTTACAGGAAGTGGCCGAGCCCCGGCCTCACCCACTCACAGCTGGTCATGGGTAGTCAGACACGGAGGAAGCAGGCCCCAGCCAGCACAGCTGATCTTGGGGTGGCTAGCGTTTTCCTCCTGGAGCAGGGCATTTTTCAGACAGTATTCTGGAATACCCTGTGCTGGCCAGCGTGACTCAGCAGTAATCCGTGGAGGCTGGGTGGAAGGTCCCTTTTGCCCCTTGCTGAGCTCCATGTGATATTCTAAATCTGTGTGTTTCTTTGCAGTTTGAACAAGAAAATCAGCGACTCATTGGTGAAATGAACAGCTTGTTTGATGAAGTGAGGTGTGTGTGAGGCTGATGGCCTGAGGACGGCCTCCCCAGACCCCGGGGGTGTCCTTCGTTTGCTTTGGCACTCAGGCACCCACCATGTGACAGGGCAGGGCTGGGCTGGGTGGGCACTCGGGACCTGTGGACAAGAACAGCTGCTACAGCAGGCTGCTTAGCTGGAATGGCCGTAGGGTGCAGCGGAGACCTTGTGAAGGACTCTGGCTGCACTGAGGTCTGCCTCAGGTGGCCAGGCTCACCCTTACTGTCTGTAGCCTCCAGGGTGAGCGCTCAGAAACCACACTTCCATGGAAATATTAGCAGCACTGTAAAAGCAAGGGCTGGATCTTTGCCCAGCCCTGTTCTACTCTGGGCGTGCCCCCCGCCCCATGGAGTCCTGATGCTGCACCTGCCCCCTGGCCTGGGGACTTGCTCAGGGCAAGCGTACTCCCCTTGAGCAGCCACAGGGGCATTATTCCAGAGATGGACCTCCAAGGCCTCCTTCTGCCCAGCCTAGCCCTCCTGTCCCTACCAATACTCCTCCCCTAAGCCTGACACCAGCTCCCCCAAGTGTCTTTTCTTCCTGTCCCTCTGGTGTTGGACTCCCCATTCCCCACCCACCACCTTTCTCCTCCCACCATCAACTTTTGCCTTGTGCTGGAGCAGCATTAACATCAGCCTAGGTCAGCTTCCATTTTCAGACCCACAGTCCCAGCTGTCCCCCAGGGTACCCCGTCCTGCCCAGGACCAGAAGAGCTGCTAGCCAGTTTCAAGTTGGGCAAACACTTAGTTGCCAAACCCAGGTGAGGTGTTTGCAAATTGAACCCCGGGGCTTTCTCTTCCCACAAGGAGCTGGCTTGAGAGAAATGTACCTTTTTTAAAGATGGGCTTTCCCAGATGTCCCTGACCTTGTCTTTTGAACCCCCAACATATGCTAGGTAATTGGGCTATGCATAGGACTCACCACAACCTTCCATTTTGTCACCAGGGACTAACCCTGCTCTCCTCAGATCCCAGAAAGCCCCTGGAATGCAGAGGCCACTGCACACCTGCCTCCTGAGAAGGGCATTTCCATCCAGTGCTGGAACTAAGCTACAGATTTCCCCCACCCAGCGCCTCTCCCCATCTGTCATGGCTGCCCATTCTCTACTGCCTCATCCAGGATGGCTCCTTAGAAAGGTGTGCCTCTTAGGTTACCAGGAGCTAACAGTTAATACGTACCTTGTCGATTCTTTTTTGAAGGCAAATCGAAGGGAAAGTCGTTGAAATTTCCAGACTCCAAGAGATCTTCACCGAAAAGGTTTTGCAACAGGTAAAAAGACGTATGGGCCCAGTGGTTTTAAGTTTTATCTTAGAAGACTAGACTGAGAACTCAGAGCCACCACACTTCCAAAGCATCTGATCCCTGCAGATCGGGCGATGCCATGTGCTGTTAGCCAGTCACACCGAGTTTCTAGGCAAAGCCGCCTGTTGCTCCCCAGCAGCCCTTTATGGGGACTCATCCTGGAACAGAATGCCACTCATGAGCTAGAGCACCCAGTGGTGGGAGTCCTAGTTCAGTCCAGGACTAGGACTGAGAGTCATATAGTGCCCCCCCACCCCCGTACCATAGCTTTTCCATCTGTAGGATGGGATGTGCTCACAGGATTGCGGTTGGGTTCATGGGAGTACAGAATAGCTAGCCCTGCACACTGCATGATGGGTAGCAGCTTTTCCGTGGCTTTTAACTCCAGCATTCAGGGGTTAGACATGGCCTCTCCAATGCCAGTCCATACTGCCTTGGGGCAGCATCTTGAAGGGAATAGAATCGCTCCCAAGTGATCTTAGGACTCAGCACCATATACTATAGAAAGTTTGGGAAAACGCTTCTCTGGACTCTAGGCTCATTCACAAAACTGCCCAAACCTCACAACAGAGTTGAGTCAGAGTGAGTGAGATGGGCTAAGCTAGCAAGGCCCTAAGTGTTGCCCTTTCACAAAAACATTAAAGGATCTGCCCAAGCATGTATGCAGAGCCTGAGAAGCCTGGAGACCTCATACAAACACTGCAGGCACAGCCACATCCACTGCATGGTGGGAAGCAGTCAAAGGGGTGCCTCCCAGCATACCAATTTGCTTCCGGATGTGCTCAGCTCGGATGAAACACCCAGGCTGCATCCCATATGGTGTGGCCATTGGCCCTCAGTCCCATTCTCTGTCTATGAGGTGGGGCTAATGCCCCCCACTCACTCTCAGAGCCCAAGTAGGATCTGACCTGCCTGCACAGCAGGCCCTTCAGTGTGACTGTGACCAGGCGGAGCAGAGGCTCACTTCAGCAGCTCGCAGGGCATTGGACAGCACTGCATGAAAGGCTCTGGGGGGCCGGTTACAGGGAGTGAGAACCAGTCTGCCAAGTTCCAGTGCTCAGCCTGCTGCTGAAGGCCAGCTGTCTCAGCACTGGGATTGTCAGTTTGTGTGACCACCTCAGAGGCCCACCGAGGGAGGTGAGATGCCCCTGGATGGAGGCACTGTGCTTGGGGGGGACAGGGAGGCTGTTCATGTCAAATCCCTCAGGAATGCTGTCAGGGCATTCTGCTCTGACATCCTCCACCAAGGTGCCACCACCCATGTGCCCTTTAGCCATATAATGTCACTTCTGGACATCGGTGGCTGCAGGCTACTGTGCACTCAGTATTCAGGCAGGTCTCCACATAGGACACACCTCGCTGCCCCTCAGCAGGGAGACCAGTACCACCTGGCCATTATCATCCAGTCTCCTGAGCCTGGAGTTCTGCGTGTGAGCTGAGCAGCTGCTGGAACAGACAAGCATCTTGCTCCTATTTTACTGTTAACCCCCTTTAGAGCTATGTTCTAGCCTAACATGCGTTGGAAGTTAGTGTGTTTCAAAGCCTGTAACATTCTGAAGCCAACGTCTAGACCTATGAAGAATAAATGACTGGAGGCAGAGTTCTTGGTGTGTAGTGGCCGGTCCAGAGTCAGCAACTCATACCTTGTCATTTGGTGAGTGACAGGGAAGAATGATATGTAGGGACAGAGGACAGGTCTGGAGTTCAAGCCAAGTCTCAGCCCAGTCCTGCCACTCAGTTGCTGTGTGACCTTGGATAAGTTAGTAAACATCTCTGAGCTATACGTTTCCAATTCCTAAAATCAGGTGATACCCACCTCTCAGGCGAGGATTCCTGGGGGTGTGGGTAAAGCCTCTACCTTGGTCCATGGCAGCAACTGTTTGCAGCAGGGCATCTCCCTAGAGGTGGAGGTAGCTGCATTTACCTGTCACTTTCCTTCTGCAGGAAACTGAGATCGACAGCATTCACCAGTTAGTTGTGGGGGCAACTGAAAACATCAAGGAGGGCAACGAAGACATACGGGAGGTGGGTACCCAGGGCCCCGGTCTGACCTTGCAGAGCATGGAGTCCCAGCAGCAGCGTTAGTCTCTAGTGAGGCTTCCAAGAGCCCTTCAGGGCCAGGCCAGCCTAGCAGCGCATTCCTGGGGAAAAGGAATAAGGCCTTCCTCCAGCTCATTGTCCAGAGGCAGGGGCTTCCCACTGTACAGGGAGCAGCGTGGATGATAAGGCACCCAGCTAGGCCCAGGACAACAGAGGCCAAGGGTGTACACCACTGAGGGCCAGAGCCCAGGAACTATCTGAGGAGAACACGCCAGGCTCTGTGAGCAGACTGTCTCCAAACCCCAGTCTTGTCAGCGGACCCTGGTCACTGACTGACAGGGCATTTCTGAGAAACCCCAGCCCTGGTTTAGATATGAATGGTGTCTGGAGTGTTATGTCTTGGAGTTAGGCTCTTTGCTCAGCATGGGAGTCAAGGCAGGGCCTACGAGATGCCTCCATAGAAGGTACTTGGTACCAAGCATGCAGACTTAAGTTCAATTCCCAAGAACCACCCAGAAGGAAAGAACTAAATCCTCTAAGTTGACTGTTGACCACACACTCTGTGACATGCATTCCCAACCCACCACCACATATAAATAAATGAATAAATGGCAATTTAAAAAGAGCAGTGCAAACCAGGGGTGATGGCATATACCTTTAACCCCAGCACTCAGGAGGCAGAAGCAGGTGGGTATCTTTGAGTTCAAGGCCAGCCTGGTTTACATAGTAAGACCCTGTCTCAAAAAAATAAATAAGTAAATAAATAAATAAACAAACCTTAAGAATACATGCAAGGCATCTGTCCTCTGTGGGGTCTCCACCCACTGTGTCTCCTTCCTAATTAAGTCATCTATCCATGCTGATCACAGGATTTAGGCTGTTACCCCAGGAGGGGTAGGTGGGAAGAGTGGGGCATTTGGGTCCTGAAACCCAGCCCCATGTGATACTAACCCTGTGCTCCTGCCCACCAGGCCATCAAGAACAACGCCGGTTTCCGGGTGTGGATCCTCTTCTTCCTGGTCATGTGCTCCTTCTCCTTGCTCTTCCTCGACTGGTATGACAGCTAGCCCGCCCCGTGCCACAGCATGCAGTCTGCCCCGGCGCCTGATACACCAGGTGCCAGCACGTCTCTGGTACCAGAGTGCTGTGGCTGGTTTGTCAGGGAGCTGTGTGAAGGCAAGGGGCTTGGAAGAGAATGAGCTCAAAGGGCTCCCAGGCCACCATTTGGAGCCACAAGGACATGAAAGTCCACAGTTTGAAAGTAGCCCTGGTGTTCCCCCGGGGCAGAGGATGCAGGGGTGAGGTGGTCAGGAGCTGTGCCTCAGCCAGGAGCCACCAGCATGGCAGGAGCTGAACAGCATAGGCACAGCGTACCTCCTGCCCCACCCACCCTGCAATGCTCGGGCCTCAAGTTGCCTTTCCCACCCCAGAAGCTTCAGGGAAGAACATGCCTGATGTTTCTCAAGTCGCTGGTTCCTGTTGTAGCTTCTAATGTGTGCCTGAGTCAATGATACATGGCACTGTTACAGGAGACAAAATTCACATTTGCCTTGTCAAGCTAATAAACGCAGTTATGCCCTTTATCAGTCTCCTTTGAGAAGCCCTGGCCACCATGTGGCTAGTGGGCAGACTCTGGCAGCCTCCGCCAGGCCTCACTACAGCCCTGACTCCCAGCATGTGAATGGCAGGCCGATGGGCATGTGAGCCTGGTTTCCTGCCACTGCCTCCCAGAAGCCTGTGTTCAAAGAAGGGCGTAGTTCTCAGAAGAAAGGGCCTACCTCCCTTGTACTGCCCACTTGCCCTCTGGGAAGAGGCCTGGGAATTGCCTATTAAGAGCTGGAAGTGTGCATGACCCAAATCTATGCACAGCATCCTGGTGTCCAGTGGGCGTGGGCCGGTTCACAGGATTCCTGGTGAAAGGCGTGTGTACAGACAGTCCAGTGTGCAGCTCAGGTTCCCTCAAGTTCTTTATTTGAAGACTGAACGTGAGAAGTTACATGGGAATGAATTTACAGTCAGTAAAGTACATGTCTACTAGAACACAAACGGGGCTGGCCATGCTGTGCACACATGGCTCCGTGGTCGGAATCAAATGCATGACAGGTTTTGGCACACGTTTATTGCTCTGTGCGTCCCTCACGGCTTCTCAGTGCCCTCACAGCACATGCCCACGTAACGCCACCCATTGTGCTGAGCTCACAGACTTTCTTTCCAAGAACCCTTGATAATAGAGTTTATGTCTTGGAAACACATCTCGGGGAACAGCAGTGGGCGGACCCTGGTCACCCTGCTTATTGGCAACAGACATCACACAATTTGCCATCTACTTCTGATCTACTGAAAACGTGAGACTTCCGACACGTCCACCAGAAACAACACAGAGCAGGGAACAGACAACCGAATCGTTTTTCTCTATTTAATCATCGTACACACTTGCTTATCTAATTGGTAACTGTAAACCAATATATTTTAGTGTCAAGATTCAGATTGAAACATACTTTTCTTACAAAGATTGTGGACTGAGACATTCTATTTTCAAGGTGCCACACCAGCCCCCCTACCAGCCATCCTGCCCACTCCCCACATCACAGGAGTCACATCTGTTCACAGAATAACAGTTAAAATAGCCCTGGCTTGCCAGCAATTACATTTCACTTTGCCCACCCAGCTAAGAACATGAAGAAATGAAAAGGAACTGCATCCAGGGCTCTACGTGCAAACATGTTCCTGACAGGCGGGAAAGGGGCTGTTTCCTATAGAGCACACCAGCAGACAGCCCACCCCCAGGAGGGCGGGCTCTGCAGCCCCTGGCCCAGAGCCGTCATTTTAGTGTCAAGATTCAGATTGAAACATACTTTTCTTACAAAGATTGTGGACTGAGACATTCTATTTTCAAGGTGCCACACCAGCCCCCCTACCAGCCATCCTGCCCACTCCCCACATCACAGGAGTCACATCTGTTCACAGAATAACAGTTAAAATAGCCCTGGCTTGCCAGCAATTACATTTCACTTTGCCCACCCAGCTAAGAACATGAAGAAATGAAAAGGAACTGCATCCAGGGCTCTACGTGCAAACATGTTCCTGACAGGCGGGAAAGGGGCTGTTTCCTATAGAGCACACCAGCAGACAGCCCACCCCCAGGAGGGCGGGCTCTGCAGCCCCTGGCCCAGAGCCGTCCCCCCCCCACCCCTTCTTGTGCTCTGCTCAGTGTACACACGGAGAGAACCTGCCCTTCTCTGCCTCAGAGATCCGACTCACGAGTCACACAGGCGGGGTGAAGGGGCTGTGTCCTGGTGCGCACTTGTCTCCCCTCTACCACTCAACAGTGCACCTTGGCAATCGGCACTCAAACTGGCAAAGCCAGAGACCACTCTAGATATGGCTATGGAGTCAGGTTTGCAGATAGCAGGGTGCCTAAAAAATCCCACACGATGCTCTGGCCTGATGTCCAGACCCCTGGCATCTCCAGTGTAGATCTCTTTTTTGACAGCATCCAATTGATCCCAGTGAAGAGTCCTTAGCATGGAGAGCGGTGTCACGCTCTCTACGCAATGCTGATACGCACTTGGTCTTATGCCCGTGGGTGATCGGCAGCAAGTTTTATTTGCAAAGCAGCATTAGCAAACAGAAGCGACTGCACCATAAATGAGTAACCTCTAAAGTATCGGTAATTATATTTAATGAAATGTCCCTCAAAGTCCCTTCATTACCTTCAAGTGACACATTGTAAAGAACCTTCCCAGCTCGCTAAGCTGACTTCTCAGCAGCCTCCGTCTCCTGTTCTGACAGCTTCTCTTCTGACAGAACTGACATCCAGGGTGACACAGAGCGGGTGATGCTCTGCTTGGCCAGGTTGTAGTGGTTTATGACCGTGTAGAATTTCTCCCGGGCACTGGGATCTTGCTCTGTGTAGTAGCTCTCCAAGCCTTCTGGAATGCACTGGGTGTTCTACAAGACAAAAAGCCATGGAGACTGTGAGTGCAGGGCATGCCGGTGTGTGTCTGCAATGGACATCTCCAAGATGGCTCCTGGGCCCACAGAATTTGCACCCTCACAGTGGACAGAGGCACAGGGCCTGCCTTAGAGGGCACAGCTGTGTGGAAGACCGGTGGGGACCTCAGCAGAGCAGCTGTCGACTCCCCATATGTAACCGGCAGTGTGCCCGCCTTCACCAGTGGTCTCTAACTGGCTAGCCGTCACTGGCTTTTCATCTACTAGAAAACACGGACACTTCTGATGTGTCCACAAACCACTTGAAATAAGGGAGCACTGGAGACTCCTTGGGGGCTGACAAGGTGGCTCTGTGGGTAAAGGCACTTGCTGTCAAGCCTGTCAACCCAAGTTCTATCCCTAGGGCCCAAATAGTAGAGAACAAACTCCTGCAAGGTACCCTCTGACCTTACACACGTGCACCATAATACACTCATGCCTACATGCAGATAGGAGCACGTACACTACATGAATAAATGAAAATATTTTGTGGCAAAAGAAAGGCTTTCCTCAGGCCTGGGTGCTGGGCAGAGAGCTCAGGGCCAGGGAATGGCACAAGCAGGCACACCTTGGCATAGGACATAGGAAGTTAAAGGGGCTGGTTCAAGAACAAGGAAGGGCACGAAGGGCCAGGCCACACACAGCCTTGCAGGTACAAAGAGGTGTGAGTAGGCCTTATGATCCAGAGAACAACCAGGAACTGCTCCTACAGGCCACATGCCCATGGCCAGAAGCTCTTCTGTTCTATGTGTGCATGCTGGAGGGTGAGTGTCCACAGCTGCTGTCTTCCAGGCACAAGTGTGAGCTGGAGCTCTGCAATTACAGGAGCTACCAGTGCCATGGGAGCAGCTGATGTTGGGGGTGAGGTCTAATGGGACACAGCAGTCAGCATGTTCACACAGTGTACGCCCCTCACACCAGCCTCTCAAAACCACTGGGTCTCACAGCTGGCATTGTAGCCAACAACTGCATTTCCAGCCTTGTAGCCAGGCAAGACCATGTGACTGACTTGGAGCCAACAAAATCCGAATGGCTGTAATGAGCAGCTTTTGAACCAGCCCCCAAAGCACAGCAGTGGCCCCACCACCCTCCACATTTCTCCTCCTCAGCCAGCTCCAACCGCCCAGAAGACAAAACCCCTAGAGCCACAGGCCGAGACTGGAAACCAGGGCTCCAGGGTGACTCTAGACCCTGAGCTGCCTTCTAAAATCCCAATTGGATTCTGAGACACAGCAGTAAGCCTCCCACCCTGTTGAAGTCACAGTTACTCAAGTGTTAACCAATCAAAGCATCATGCTAGTAGTGCCAGTCTCCTAACTGGATAAGAGCGTGAGACCCCACAGACAAGTCAGGGATGGAGACCAAGGTCTCTTCTGGGCGAGTTTTAGAACCATGTATCTGGCTCTCAACCCGAGGAGCTCGGTAGATCAGTGCGGCCATCTGTATTCAAGCATCTCCCGAGAAGTCTAAGGGTCAGGCTCCAACCCAACTCCAACACCTCGGCCAAGACCATCTTGCTGAAGAAGCCCTGACCAGCCCACCGCAGAGGAGGAGCTGCAGCGTGCGCCCACTTGTAGATGCTTCCTTTTGACACTCTGCCTGCACCCAGGTTTGTAGAGTGCTTTTCAGGCCGGTCCCTCTTACTGTGAGGTACGTGGAGAAGTGGAGCCCAGAGAGGTCAAGAGGCTCCCAATGTCACACAAGCAGGCAAGAACCTCAGCTCCAGCAGGACCCTCCTGTAAGTGGCCTCACCACCCCACACAGGGTCACTCCTCCAGACACTTGGGACTCAAAGTCAAAAAGAGTGGGAACCGCAGGCCTTGCGATCAGCTCTACCCAGGGACAACGGGTCAGATCTGTTCCTTTTCAGAACCCACCACTGGCATCTCTTCAGTCCAGTCCCTGCCTTGGCACACATGGGTCTCAAGAATGGAACCCAGCCTGCTCCTTGGCAGTGCTGCTGTTTGCTGTCCCCCTCATGGCCCTCAAAGTGCTTATTTACAAAGTTCAGAGTGGCTGAGACCTGCCCAGTGAACATGAGGGGCTCTGGGGAGATGGCTTAAGTGCTTGACGCAGAAGTGTAAGGAGTTCAGATCCCTACACCCATGTAAAAAGCCAGAGGTTATAGCTTATGCCTGTAATCCCAGTGCTGGAGAGGCAGATGCAGGCAGATCCCTGGAGCTCACTAGTCAGCCTGTCTAGCGGAATCCCTGAGCTGCAGGTTGAGTGGAGACCCTGCCTCAAAAACAAGGTGGAGGGGCCTGAAGATACCTGACACCAACCTCTGGCCTCCAAACGTCCACACACAGTATGAATGGAATCAGGGTGTGGGGTGCTGTCTACAGAGTGCTTCTTACCCGGCCAGGGCCCCTGGCACTGGAGGTATTGTCACCCTCTAAATCCAGACTCACATCACGTTACCTCACTGCTGCTTGGGGCTGAGCGTGAGGGTCTGGAGGGGCCGGAGGAGGCTGCAGGCATGGAAAGCAGCCATCTGGACAGATCTGGGCTTTATGTGCCCAGGAGTCCTGTTCTTTCAGAGTGAGCCCCTTTCCATCAAAATCACTCCTACACACTGGCCCACTGTGTGTGTTGGACAGGGAGGGGTCAGCAGGTGGGCTGGCTTCTGCCGGTCTCCAACCACGTGATACAGCCTAAGCCCCAAGGCACTGATTAAATCGACCCTGTGGGTGGTTCAAAGGCCAAGCTCCAGCCTCTGCAGGAGGTAGGTGGGATGCCAAGGAGCCTGGTGGTGCTCCCAGCATGCAGAACTACAGGTCACCAGTGTAGGATCTAGGAGGATGAGGAGAGGTGCCAGGGACCAAGCAGGAACTAGGTGAGCAGTGGGTATCCTCCGGCAGCATAACCACTGGTGAGGGACATGACAGTAAAGGGGTCCATCCTGGAAGAAAACACTGCAGTGACTCAGCATGGGCCACCCATGCCAGCTGGGGCACCACAAGCTCCCCCCAGCATACACAGCCGCCTCCCTCCCTCTGTCCTGACGACCTACCCCTCTCCAGCCCTTGGGGAAGGTAGGAGGAAGGTTAAAGTTACTCTCTTCTCTCCTGTCCTTCGGGTAAGCAGCACAACACCCTGCTAGAGCGTCACAGGCAGGCAAGACCTTCAGAACGGCGGCGGGAGCATCCACAGCCCATTGGGAAACAGCCCTGCCCTCCAGGCGCCTGGCTGAGGGAGGACATCAAGTGTTGTCTGACATGTCCCACACAACATAGTCTCAAGAAGACAAGCTGGGGGACCCTGTGAGGGGCTGTGGCTGGCAAGAGACCAGAAGGGCTATCAAGGGTTTCCCACGAGGAGCTGAGGGCACAAGGCCTTCCCCATGTGGGAGGGAGGCTCAGCCCCATCTCTGCCCCTTGGGAAAGGAAATTCAATACAAAGATCTGTCACCTATGGGGGAATCTTGGGAGAAGCACATACACAGCCAGGGCCGTGCGTATAGCCCATGATCACCCAGGCTGGCTTTGGACTGCACAATTCTCGTGCCTCCGTCTCCTGAGTGCTGGGGTTGTAGGCACACCTCACGACCTTGGCCCTGTATGCTTTTTAACTGTCTCCACACCCCCCTCAGCTTGAGCCACTTGGCCATGGCTGGCAGGAGGGCTGCTCAGCAGACGACAGGGCCTGCTCTCTGGGATACCCGCTACCCTGTATCCTGTGCAGCTGTGTTCCCGGGACTCGGTACAAAGAGCCACTGTGAACCCACTGGTGAAGAGAGGTGATGGTGTCTACCCTTAGGGTCTCTGGGCACATCCAGGGGGAGCTTGGCTCAAAGTCCACACAGCCAGCTGTCCATCCCAGGTGGATGTGTAGTGAACACATGCGTGAGTACAAGGCAGGAGGAAGGGCCTCCCCTTTCCCCCCACACAGCCATGAACAGAGGGCCATGGAGCTCTCAGTGAACATACCAGCTATGTCCTCCAAAAAGGACCACCCACCCCATCCCCATTAGACAGAGGTGGAAAATGTCCATGCCCACAGCCACAAAGCTCTGAAACTGCCTATGGGGCTCTGAATTCCCAAGGGGGCTGTGGGCTAGAATCACCTTTTACACACCCAGATTCCACAGCCCCTCCCAGGCTGCTAAGAATCAGATCTGAAGTCATCCTAGGATCAGAGCCTATCTTCCCATCACCCTCCTAAGTCAGCCTCTCCACAGGACTTGAGCTTGCTGGAGGGAGCCAGCAGTTTTAGTCCTCCCCTCACTAGGCAGGAAACCTGCCCCAGACTAGAGACCATGGCAGGAAACCCAGGACAGCTTGGCACTGGGTGGGGTGCTGGCCTGTTACTTGTGAGCAATAGCTGGGGTGGAAAGCTGGGGCCTTCTCATCCCGATTCCCACGCAGACACTGCTCCTCCCCATGACATCAGCCTCTGAGTCACTCAGCTCTGGGCCAGGTCTTCCCCATTCATCCCTCCTGACCCCCAACTAATTCAGTCTTCCTGTCCGTCCTCTGCCACACTACTCGCCTCTTGGTCCCTATCACGCCTGCCATCCTCTTCCCTGGCTCAGGGCAGCAGCCTCCTCAGTCAGCTCCTCCCTGCCAGGCCTTCACCAGACACTCGGGGTGCCGTGCAGTCTGGCTGTGAGCGGACCCCTCTCCCACTGCACCCAAAACTGTTCCAAGCACACCCCACTGCTACCCTCTTCACTGCTCCTGTACCCCAACCAGGGCTGGCTGGCTCCATGCTTGAGGCTTCCCCAGAGTGGAGCAGCTTCTAAAAAGGCCGCCAAGCCCCATGTTGAGTCCTCCTCTATGCTCACCTGCCTCGTGCTTCAAGGGCCGCACTCGGGGAAGCACTGAAAACCACGAGGGACCCTGTGGTGTGAGGAGGAAGGTGTCCTGGCTGGGGCAGTGAACTCTTCCTTCTTCTAACTTGCTACATGAGGGCGCCCCTCCTCACTTTGTCAAGACTGAGACCCACCACCCAGTGAAGGCCCACCAGCCATGCAGGCTTATATACATGCTCAGCGTCAGCTTTGTTCGCATTTCAGCAGCACCAAAGCCTGCACAGGACCATTTCCCACCTGCTCTGGAAAGTTTAGAAGCAGACATTAATTGCACGTGAGCCTGCAGCAAGGTCACACCTCCACCCAACTCCATCTTCTCCCTCCACCCCATTTTCCCTCCCTCTAGCTTTGCTTCCGCAGTCCTCTGCCCAGTGGATACACATCTGTGACACTGGTGGGCTCTTTGGAAGGAGGTCTAGGAGCCAAGTGAGCATCTCTGTGTGTGCAGAAGGCCCAGCGGACAGCAGAGCTCGAAAACCACAGGAAAGCCCAAGAGCGGTCAGCTGCAGGCCAGAGAGCCGGCGAGTGTGGCTTAGGGTAGCCTTCCCTCTCTTGGGCTCTGCTTTCCCTTCCCCTAAAGCCAGGTGTCAGCCTGGCTCTTCCTGCCCCAGGGGACTATTCCCAAGACTCAGGTCAGTTCCCAGAGACCAAGCCAGGGCTTTCCTTCCCACTGGCCCCATCATGCCCTTGGCCTGTCTGCCCAGCTCCCCGGGCAGGGCCTTCAGGGAGGACCCCACTGCCATAGGTGCAGAGCCAAGGCCCAGCTCCCCTAGGGCCCTAGTGTTGGAGATGAAAAGGTGGCCCCAGGGCTCAAATGGGAGACAGGGTCTTACCTTCAAGACGAACCCATCGGGGCAGGCACGGTCATACTTGTACACCTTGTACACAACCAGGAAGACGACACAGGTGAGGAAGGCCAGGGCGAAGAGGACCAGTACAGAGACCTGCGGGCAGAGGTGGGTACCGTGAGGGAGCTGGGAAGAGGGCTGGGAGAGAGGTGCAAGCAGACACAGGGCATGTGCACCAACACAGAGTGCGTGAGCACAAGGGCTCGGGAGACTCACTTTTCACTATACGTTTTCTGTGACTTCAACTTCTTACCATGGCCATGTCACCTTCCCTTGAAACTGGTTGTTTCTAGTATTCCAGGCGGCAAGAAAAGCTCTGGGTACAGACACAGCAAAACCTCAGTAGTGGCCACATGGCTCCCAGGCAGCTCAGGACCATGACAGAGAAGTAGACTGAACAGTACTCGAGGAGCTCCCACTCACACACCTGTCACCCGTCACCTATGAAGCGTCTACTCCATAGACGTCTCTGAGCCCTGGAGTCAGCACAGAGACACTGCCACTCAAACCCAGGCTGCCTTGGGCTGGGGACCCAGTAAGCAGGAAAAACAGAGTCCACAGTCCTGTCCCCTCTGCCTTCTATGGTATCCTGAAGACGGAGGTCAGGTGTGGGTCCTGGGCCTGCATGCTACACACTAGACTGCCCAGCACAGAGCAGGCACACAGGGACGCTTACAAAGCCACAACAGTGATGGTGAACTCTGACCTGCCTGCAGATGTACAAGTCATAGTGACTGGACATAAGATGCCACTGCATCTGGACCTTGAGGTACCCACTTGCTGTTGGGGGGGGTGGCGAGAGGAGGGCAAAAGCCTGTGGTGGGGTGGGAAGAGTGAGACGGAGAAGCTCAAGAAGCTCAGGTTCTCTGGACCAGCGCCAGGGACTGAGGGCCAGCAGCCCAGGCCCCAGGAACACCAGTCTCCACACAGCCACTACTGGCTTCTACCTCCCCCATCCCTAGCAACCAGCCAGGAATGAGTCCTGGCTCCACCCACTCTTCCCTTTCCCAGCTCCTACCCGACTCAGCCTAGGCACTGTCGCCCAGTCTAAACTGACATGCAGGGAGTGTGTGCCTGACGCAGGGGCAGACAGCATGGAGCCAGACTGCCTGGGAAGCCCAAGGCCTCCATAGGGTGCTGCACTGGCGAGGGTCTGATGGCAACGGAGGCAAACAGCTGGCCCAGGGAGGTCAGTGGGTTGTGCCCCCTCCACTCAATTTATGGTGAAGTCAACCCCAGTGTGACTGGGACCTCACTGGAAATGAGCCTTTGCACACGTGACCAGTGTTCAGTGGTCATTAGTGTGGCCATTCGCCAAATCTGACTGGTGTCTCAAAAAGGAAAACGTGGCAGAGCACACACTGGATAGGGCACCTTGGATAGGGCACCATGTGCAGACAGGACACACATAATGCATCTCCAGCCATGCAACCCCTGAGATGGCAGGAACCCTGGAAATGCAAGAAGACCCACAGGGGACATGGATCATAGACACCTTGACTTCAGACTTGACCTCTAAAAACATGAGAACGTGCTTCTGGGGTTCTAAGAACCCCTACTTTGTGCACTTTACTCGGGTGGCCACAGGGCTCATGTTAAGGGGTGCAGGTTTGACTCACCTCCCTTGTGGATGGTTACCCCTGCTTTCCTTGCAATTACCCCAGCCTTTCCCCAGCACTCAGGCTCTGTCTTCTCCACCTGCCCCCTTCAAATCCCTGGCTACAATCTGGGTCCCAGACAGGGTCTAAAACAACCCAGCCTTGTTCTGAACATCAGGAGCTTGCAGACATAGCAAATAATCAAGCCTGAGCTCTTTCCTATCTCAAGGGGAATAAAGTGTGTCCCAGTTTGGAGACATTCATGGCCCCACCCCTCCCCCACGTGCACATTCCCATGAGACAATGAGGTATATTTCAGAACCCACAGCAAAATTACTGAGTCAGATGTCTGCGATTTCTCCATGCTTGGGAGTCTCCCTGAGGCTCTTTCCACAGGATGAACTGAGACTGCACCACGGAGCTCTTGACCACTAGCTACCCTCCTCTTCAACCAGGAGAACAGAGCAGCCGAAAGACAAAGGTGAGCCAGCAGGGCCTGGTTTGAGGCCTGCTCAGCCACACAGTGACCAAGAAGTGATCCTCAGTCTCATATATGAAATGGGGTGCCAGCCTCATGCTCATGTTCTTGGCGGGGTCTTCAAGAAACCATGGGCAGGTCCACATGGGCATGACAAGCCCTCTTACCCAGTGCTGTATCTTCCACGCAGAAGCTGGAAGACCATGATGTCACACTTTCCTTGGCCCAAGATAAAGGCCCAAAGAAACAATGCTTTGATGTGGGCCAGCAGGATGCCTAGGGCCTAGGAGCCCAGGAGGGGCCACGCAGGGAGAGAAACAGCAGCCTCTCACAATGACCCCAGCCAGGCATGAAACTGAGAGCCAGCTATGGCAGCAGCTTAGCACCACGGAAGCCTGTGCAGTTCTCCATGTCCCACCCAACCCAGCAGTGACATTTTCAGAGGTGGGGCCCAGAAGCTGCTCATATGTTCCCTGCTCTCGGCCTCAGTGGAAGCCATGGGCACAGAGGACCCATTTGTGAGCAGAATTCCTGGAGTCTGGGGCCACTGCGCTGTTAAGGTTTGACTATCAGTGTCTCCCTAAAAGGTTTGTGTTGAAATCATGGTCACCAGCTGGTAGTGACTGGATCATGAAGGCATCAGCTTCAGTGGGTTAACCCACAGATGGATTCATAGCTGAATGGACTCGAAGGAGGTGGGGCCTGGTTAGGGGAAGTGGGTACTGGGGGTCCCTCTGAAGGGGTATCTTGCCTCGGGCCCCTTCCTCTCTGCCGCAACTTCTGTCAGGAGGTGAGCAGCTCCACCTCACTACTTCCTCACCACTGCCATGTTCTGCCACAGCAATGGCTGTGTTGAAACCCCTGAAACCAGAAGCCAAAATAAACCTTCCTCCCTTCAGTTGTTCACCTCAGAATGTGTCAGCAACGGGAAGCAGCCTGACCAACCCAGGCTTCACACAGTAACAGCAGCCTGGGAGCCTCGGCCACCTCCACACTGGGGGCAGCTTAATGTCTGTGTGCTTGGGACAGAGAAGGCACTGTTCCTAGATGCATTTTATAAGCGGGGAAACTGAGGCTCCTATATGTAAATGACTGGCCCAAGGCAGATTGGCTGAGCAGTATCCCTCAAAGGCGGCCAGCTCCTGATCCCTGTGCTATGGTTTGAATGTACCCTCAAAGTTCATGCTGGAAACTTATTATTCCCCAGCATCACCATGCTGGGGCAGAGGCCAGTAGCCTCAGAGGGCTCTGTTCTCAGTGCGGGGTGATGCTGAAGTGCAAGTTTGGCCCCTTTTCTCTTGGTTTCTCTTCCCTTTCTCTACCCTTCCACATGGAATGATGAAGCAAGAAGGCCCGGGAACACTACCAGTCCCTCAATCTTGGACTTCCCAGCTTCCGGAGTCATCAATCAATAAATTTCTGAGCCTTATAAATCACCAAGTCTTAGGGCTGAAGAGATAACTCGATTGGTAAAGTGCTTCTCATGCAAACACAAGGACCAGAGTTTGATCCCCAGAACACAAACATAAAAACAATAAAAAGGCCAAGCATGGTGACACACACTCGCAATCTTAGAACTGGGGAGGGGAGACAGGCAGATTCCTGGGGTTCACTAGCCAGCCAGGCTAGCCTACTCATTGAGTTCCAGGTCAGTGAAAGACCCAGTTTCAAAACAAAAAGGTGGTGTGCACTTTGAGGTTGTCCTCTGGCCTCCACGTGTGCACGTGCACACACAAACAACAAACATGTGCGTGCACACACACACCATGAATGAATACATAAATGAACAAATGAATGAACAACCAGGTCTCCAGTGCTCTGTTTCAATGGCACACGCTAGAATGGGACCCTTGGAGCTCATGAAGGACCTTGGGATGGGGAGACAACCCAGATTATCAAGGAGAACCTTCATCCTCTCGTAGGTGTCCACCTAAGACACAAGGTGACGCAGGGGTGAGCAGAGATTGGGAAGTGGGGAGAGGCACCACACTTCAGCCAGGGACTGAAGGTACGAAAACAGAAAAGCAAGAAAGGGATCCCCGGAACCCCATCGTGACATGGCCCTTGGAATCCCAGCACTTGGTCTGGTAAAACCCACCTGGGCTCCCTGACCTCTGTGCCTGCAGGCAGTCCTGTGTGCGTCTGAAGCACGGACCCCTCCAGCGAGTCCAGCTGCTCAAGATGGAGCCCATGGGCAGGGTGTGACACAACGGGGTCCTCTCAAGTGACAGAGTAGATGAACGGATGAGGCTGGCACACAGCCGACCTCTCAACAAGTACCAAGCAGGCCGCTGGCCCCTGGAGCCAACCCAGGAACTCACCACTCCCCAGACAGAACATGGACTTGGCTTGCAGGAGCATTTCGGTTTTTCAGCAAATACTCTCACACAGACTGGTTTTTCCCTCTGTGGCCTGAGGAGGCCAGAGAGTCCCAGGATCACATACAGGGCTGACTCCCCTCTGGGCTAGCTTACAGGCTCCGGGCTAGAGACAAAACCTAGCGAGTCCCTTGACCAGGGGAAAGGGCAGACTCCAGTAGTTTACCCTTGGACTCAGGTCTCTGTCAAGCACGGGGGCAACACTTGCAGGAACCCAGGAAATGTCTCCTCCATTTGTTCTTTTTAAAAATGTGTGGTACTGAGGATTGAACCCGGGCCCTGCACGTGCTAGGCAAGCAGCTACCCTTGAGCTGTATCCCCAGCCCCATTTTCACTTATTTTGAGACAGGGTCTCAATAAATTGCCCAAGCTGACCATGAACCAGCATTTCCCTGCTTCAGCCTCCTAATTAACTGGAATCACAGGCCTGGCCATGAGCTCACCGGTCTCAGTTTTCACTGTGTCAGACCAGGAGAAACAACATCACAAAGAGCATCTGGCAAGGAGCGCAGATGGAAAAGACCTGTCTGTAGACAAGGCTGTACCACCCTTCTCTTCTTTACGGGGGACTGTGAGACCAAAGTGCCTCGAGCCAGAAGGCCCTGCTTTTCCCATCTTAGGCATCCCCAAACGGCCAGGGGACTTCTCCAACAACCACCCGAAGTATCCATCCTGGGAGTCAGCTGAGCAGCCTGCAGGATTATGGGGCCCTCTGGCATCACCCTGAGGTCAGCTGAGTGCAAGACTAACAAGAACGACCACAGGAGTTCACACAGAGGTGGCCCCGACTCTGCCCTGGAGACTTCAGGGAGGAGTATCTAGTCTCAAGGGAGGAGGAGTTCATCAGGAGGTGAGAGAAAGAGGGAGAAGCCTGCAATGTCAAAAACAGTGGCTGGAGCATCCTGTGCCCTTCTGATGGAGTGCCAGTCCGCCACATTAAGAAGCTGGAATCCAGACAGGTCCTGGGTGCAGCAAGACCCCAGGAGGCAAGTCAGTGTGGCTAGGCATCAAGGATATACAAATCAACCACAGCAAGATGCCAATTCATACCCACTATGGTGTCTGGCGATCTGCATTGCTGGTAAGAACGCAAAGTAGTGGCCCTGCTATAGAAAACAGTACAGTTCCTCAACACATTAAATATAAAAATTACCACAGCAACAGGCAATTCTGCTCTTGATCATGTACACCCAAAGAAGTGAAAGCAGGTGCTCAAACAGTTTATACACGGAAACACTAAGTACAACTGCCAGAAGGTGAAACAGCCCAAACGTCCAGAAACAGATGTATGGCTAAACACCAGGAGCTACATCCATACAGAACACTGCTCAGCGATGTAAACACAGAGGTCCGTCCATACAGAACTCTGCTCAGCGATCTAAACGCAGAGGTCCGTCCGTACAGCAGGACTCTGCTCAGCGATCTAAACGCAGAGGTCCGTCCATACAGCAGGACTCTGCTCAGCGATCTAAACGCAGAGGTCCGTCCATACAGAACTCTGCTCAGCGATCTAAACGCAGAGGTCCGTCCATACAGCAGGACTCTGCTCAGCGATCTAAACACAGAGGTCCGTCCATACAGAACTCTGCTCAGCGATCTAAACGCAAAGAGGTCCGTCCATACAGCAGAACTCTGCTCAGCGATCTAAACGCAAAGAGGTCTGTCCATACAGCAGAACTCTGCTCAGCGATCTAAACGCAAAGAGGTCCATCCATACAGCAGAACACTGCTCAGCGGTGAAAAGGAATCAAAAGCTACATCAGGGTTGGACCTTGAACATGTGACATGAGCAGAAGCCAGCCATGAAGGGTTGCAGAGAAGGGTTCCACAAATGCAATGTGTCCAGACTAGAGATAGAAAACAGGTCTGGGGTGCTGGGGGCTGCAGGAAGGTGGGAGTGCCTTGCTTGATAGGTGTGGGTTAGCTTTTGAGATAATATGTTCTGGAACTAGACATCACATCTGGGCAACTTGGTGACCACTAAATCTTACTGAACCATGTGTTCTGAAATGTAAGTTTTGTATTGTGTGTATTTTACCAGTTTCTTAAATGGGCCAGAGGAAGAAGGCTCCATCTGAGGGTGTCTCCAGCTCCCTGTGACCCCATGCAAGAACAGCTCTATGAAGGAGGCCCCCCAAGGGTCTGAGGAGTTTTCTGGAAAGAACAGAGAAGAACAAGCAGATACAAACAGACTGTGTCCCCAGGTGAGGCTGAGGAAGACGGGTGGCTCAGGATGTGACCTGAATGAGACTGAGGAGGACAGGTGGCTCAGGATGTGACCTTGGTGAGGCTGAGCAAGAGAGGTGGGGCATAGTGGTCACTGGTTAGTGCTCAGGATCCCACCCACTCGGTCCACTGTCCTTCACCTAAGTGTCACAGCTTACGCATGGGTTATGGTCAGTCAACTGCCAAGATCCTGGCTATGGACCAGTTCTCCCAGCTCTTCCCACCAGGCAGGGACTAGCAGAACCCCCACCGAGCAGACAAAAGCCCTAACAGTACTTGACATCAGCTTCTCTCTGGTCAAGGCTCTCTCTCTTGCCAGGGTCCCACCAGGGACACTGCTCAGCTGGGAGGTGCAGCACCAGCTGCAGAAGGACAGCCACCCGTAATCCCAATGACAAGGATGGTCTGAGTCCCACTTTCAACCCTGTGACAGGGTGACCTTGGGCTGTTCCTTAACCCCACTGGTTTTAACTCTCCACATGAGAAATCAGGACAGCAGAGCCTACCTTCGGACACTTCCACCAAGAGCGAAGGAAACAAGGCCCAGAGCTCTGAGAGCAGCAGGCCAATGGCACTGGGTCACTGGCTGGCTCTCTATCCTCCTTTCCTCGGGGGGGCGGGGGGGAATGGAGCCTTTCTGCTGACTAATGCAGTAACAAAAAAGAAAAAAAACACCTGTGGGAGAAAGGTGAATTCTGACATCTTCAAGTATTTATAGCACTAAATATTTGAGGCACCCCACACAAAAGTGAACACAGATATACACACACCCCAAGATGATTCAACCTACATTTTACCTACGTCTGGATGAAGGCACCACTGTATAGCTGGACCCTGAGTCTGCACACTCACAGCTGTGGATGTGAGTCACCAAATCCCATGGCGCACAGCCAGCTGAAGGTTACTAGGGCACCCAAACATGTTTGGGGTCTCTGATACCGCCCCCAATGAAGACCTGACACAGCTGGATGCAGGAAAACTGCATCCTCACTCATCAATACTTAGCAAATGCAGCTCAGAACCTTCCAGGGGATTATCAGAGAGTGTGGAAAACAGGTACCGGAAGCTCAAGGTCATTAGGGACACGAGAAAAGCAACAAGCCACCCATGGAGCCATTTGCAACAGTATGCCAAGGGGCACCTCCTCTGCAGCTCACCGCCAGCTCTGAGGACTGGCCAGAAGTGGCCTCTTCTAAGACATCCTCCGAGCTCTGCACTGACCTTGAAGGACAGTCATGTGTAAGGCTGGCCTAGAATTTCCCAAGGCCAGAATGGCACAGTTGTGCTGGGGGGAGGAGGAAGTAGAGGAGGTGGCTCCAACACAGACATTAACCCTTAACCCGCTGGGAAAGGGGAGGGCCTCAGAGGAGTCAGCACTCTTCATCCTGGCAGCCACCAAGTGTAAAGGCTGGACGGGAACCCGGATGAGATCTTCCTTGAGCCTGTGTCACTACACTCTACATCTTCCAGGACAGGAAGGAAGGACATTTAAGCAGCAGCCCCAGCAGCTCATGACACACTGCACAGGCAAGTAGGAAAGTACAACTTCAAAAATGTTTAAGTTTAGTCCGTTTAAGAGACATACTAGCCTCTATTTACTATCAGTACGCAAGCACCTCAATTACATGGCTGGACTCCTGGCCGATTCCAGTCTCATCAGAAGCCTAGGCTTTTGGCCACCGTGGGATGATTCATCCTCCATCCCTGTGTACTGGAGTCTGGCAAAGCCTTCCCCACCAGCTGTTACCTAGCAACCAACCTAGCAACCTTGCAGCCAAGAGATTAATTCTCCACTGATAATCATAAAGTAACATCCAAAAAGACACTTGGT
This sequence comes from Nannospalax galili, assembly GCF_000622305.1. Lineage (NCBI taxonomy): Eukaryota > Metazoa > Chordata > Mammalia > Rodentia > Spalacidae > Nannospalax > Nannospalax galili. Next base: position 374,457 of record NW_008338348.1, on the reverse strand, counting down.
TTCAAGGATGCCATCCAAAGGTATAGAGATGTGATACACCTTCACAAAGCAAATTAGACAAAGGGGCCACTTACCTGCTCTTCACCCTCTAAAAGGCAGGGCCTCATTCCCTGGATGCACACACACAGAGGAAAAGAACTAAGTTGGCTGCCCCTATCAGAGCAAGGAAGGGATGCTGTCCCCACCACAGCTGTGACTGATCCCTGGAAGGCGGGAGGAGTTCATAGGGTCGGAGCAGGTGGATCCCGGATTCCAAATGTTCTGTTGCTCCCCTCATTCCTGCTGTTCAGAAAGAGGTACCCAGCCAGCTGGGGCTATGTGTGTGTGTGTGTGTGTGTGTGTGTGTGTGTGTGCATGTACACATAAGTACATTCAGGGATACCCGAAATATCACTGGGCCATAAGGGCCAGGAGAACTTTCCAGCCTTCCTCTGCTGCTGCACAAGAACATACCCCATTCAGATGGGCACAGAACCCCAGGTGGCACTGAACCAAACAGAAAGCAGGCTAAGCTAAATGCATCAAAGTGCCCTGAAATTCAGGCCACCCAGCTTGAGGTCCAGCCCTCAGCACCCCAGAAGGCAGCCCACCTCAGCACACCTGTGGCAGTAAGTACCTAGAGCCGGACTGCCTGGCCTCCACCCTGCCTCTGCCACTCCCTGACAAGGGCATGGGGCTACCATCTGTCTGACCCCACGGGAACTTTCTGGTGTTCCATGTAGAGGATGCATAGCCATTCCTGGCCCAGAAAGAAGGTGGATCAGGAGAGATGCCTGTTGTTAAGAAACCCACGGGGACACCCTGGAAATCTGGCCAAGCCCCCCCTCTACAGGAGTCCACCAGTGTGATGGATGAGTCATCCATTTACTTAGCCGGCTCTTACTATGCATGCAGAGCACCAGAGATGGCATCGAGGACTCCAACAGTGCTGGCACAAGCGGCTTGTGAGTAAGCTCTGTCTGCACACACAGGCCCTGCATGTTCATTCTAGCCAACGTTCATGTCTCAGGGGACTGCTATCGTCTGGTTTCCTTCTGAAGGTCACGAGCTGGGTTAAGAGGCCTTTGCTTCAAAAGACCACTCCTCAGGACCTAGTCTTGCAATCCATACCCACAGAGGGGCATGGGCTGGCCCCATGGGCTGGAGTCGGGGGGTTGGGTTGCAGGCCCTGAAGCTGTGGAGGAAAAGGATGTTTACAAAGGTTGTTCTCCAGCAAGGCTGCTAGAGAGCAGGGTGGAGACCTGGGCTCTGCGGGTACAAGGCAGTAATCAACAGGAGAAAGGGGTGCCGAGAAACCGTCTACCAGGCCAATGGGGCATCTGTGGCTTCTGGTACCACAGCCATGAGCAGGCTTCCTGGGATCATGCTCTCTGCCTCAGTTTCCCCTTGACTATAAAATGGATATAATGATGGTGCCGATCCCCCTGAAGCCTTTATGGAGTCGGCGAGATGGAAAGGTTTGAGGAGCACTGCCTCCTGGCAGAGTGCAGCAGGACTGGGGTGAGCTCGTCTCTGAGATCGTCAGTGAAGGAGAGGGGAAGGGACAAGTTCTGCCCAGGGCTGGGGTCAGCCATGGGAGATCATAATGAGAGGGTCTCACTGTGGAAACAGAGACATGGCTCCCAGCTACCCTGTCACTACGTGAAACTCAACAGCCCCATCTGTAAAAGGACGAATGACATCCTATGGGAGGAAGGTGACTCATAAAAAAGGCCCAGAAGCTAGGCCTAGAGATACACTGGCAGCCATGTGCATGATGCCAGGGCAATAGCTCAGTGAGGGCAGTCCTCTGTAAGTCCCCACTGCATCCACCATCTTCTCAGACACCTGGGAGGTGGCAGGGGAGGTGAGGCAGGCCTCCTGCCACCAGCAGCTCGTCCACTGGGATGCACACACTGTCTGAGGTCTCCTCAGGTCTTCTGAGCCCTAAAGTTCTGGGCAACAGGAACCAGGTAACTGCACAGAGGCCCAACCATGGCTGCCAAGAGCCTTGGGGCCAAATGTGCGTCACCCATGCCTCAGGCAAGGGACCTAGGGACCTGACTCAGGTGAGCATGTGGGAAAAACACAAACCAAGGACACCAGAGGGGACAGAGCCTGGCACACAGGGACACTCAACCCCATGAAGGAGTGACTATTCCCATGCACAATACTTGCTGGCCAAAGTGGCATCAATGGGGACAGAAGTCCAATCAGGGAAACCAAGATACACTCAGACAAGATGGCTTCCAGAAGGCAACCTTGGCCTTGAGGTCTGATCCCAAATACCCATGGGGCAGATGGGCACGTGGCAACAGAGGAGGACCATGCTGGTCCCAGACTGGAACAGAGGTGCCGACCTCAGGGCAATCCATCCTGATCCTAGCCGTGAGCCACCAAACACGTTAGTGCCACCCCCAGAGCCATAGGAAGAACATCTCAGCTCACCCATGCCCCTCCACACCCAGAGATACACACAGAGACCTCTGCACCTCAGCTCTGGAAAACAGTACCTGCTGATGGACTAGGAGGGAGGCTAGAAGGAGCTGCTGAGCTAGCACAGGTGAACGCCACAGGGACACATAGACCCACTATACCAGGTGGGCCACACAGCAGTACTGGGAAGAAGGGGGATTTGTATTTAACAGTCCATGAGGACACTTGCTCCTCTGGCTTCCCTTGCATCTACAGACCAGGGTTACGCCCTTGGCCTGTCTACTTTAATTGCCAAGATCACCCAAGAGCTAAACAGGAGACAATACACGTACTCTGTAACCAGGGGGCGAGATGCACACCCATGTATACCCTGTATACCCATGAACAAATCGCTCACACACCCAAGTGGGGGGTGAGCAGCCAGCAGTCAGGGCCACTGCTCAAAGCCTGGGGATTCACGAATGCCTTCCAATCTGGGTACAGTCAGCTACCATCTTACCTTCTTATAAATGTTTCCCAGAGAGTGAGGTTCCGGGAATGTCAACATCCCAACTTGTTCCTCAATAGATACCACCCACCCACACTGTGGAGAGGGCTCCCACCCCGGCTGGCTGGAACCCACTCCTTTCAGCAGCCATCCCCCATGGTAGCCAGAGGTGAAGGATGGAGGTCAAGCACACAGGCTCTGCAGCCGGGTAGTCTCTGGGTCATGATTCTGCCAGAGAGCTGGGCCCATTATGCCTGAAGGCTCCCTCCGCACCCCCAATAAGATGGGCAGCAGGGTAGCAGCCAGTTCACATGGTAGCCGGTTAGAGGGGCTTACACAGCTTACACAGACCCTGCCTAGACAGTACTCATGCCTCATACTGTCTGCTTTCTTCCTGAAACTGTGAAGCAAATATTTTAATGTTTGGCAAATATCTGTGTTTATTACCTTTGCCTCAAAGAAAGTTCATGGGTGGGTTTTCCTTGTTACAAAAGTAAATGATACATGATTATTTTGGACAATGAAGCCAAGTAAGAGGAAAACCTAAAAAGCTAATGTCCGATTGGAGAGTCAGAAGCTGTCAGGTCTGCACAGCCCAGATAAAGGTGTCATCCTGTTCCCATCCCTCTGCAGGGCCTCTCTGCCTGGGGCCTGGCAGATGCCTCCTGGGGGCATAGGCAGCAGCTCAGCCCAGGTTCACTCACCTTGAACCTCTCGGTGACACCCTCAGTGATGCTGACCGTGAACTCAGCTATCTTGGGAGGACGCGCTTTTCCTTTCTTGCGATCGGGTTCATATTCAGTCTTAGTTTTCACGACAACCTTAGCCAGAAAACAGAGAGGCGAGTGGTCAGTGGTAAGGCAGAGTACTCAGACACAACAGTGGGCCTGGGGCTGTCAAGTTCAAAGTCACCATTCCTCTGGGCAGTGACTCACAAACAGCTTGAGAACGGCCTCCGCTTCCAGGAAAGCTCGTCTATGTGGGCACATTCAAAGAAATGGCCTGTTCATAGTCCCATAGCAGTCCCAGGGGAAAAGATAACTGAGGGGCCAAGAAGTTAAACTCACTGGCCGAGGCCACAAGGCTACATGTTGGGACGGGGCAGCACTGCCCTCTGTTTGGCCTACTCATGACAGCAGAGCCCTGGGACCTGGGGGGATGCTTCTGTTTCCCCACTGGCTTTTCTGTGCCACACACCTACAGAACTGAAGAAGACCTGAGCTCAACTGTCTGGTGCCCTCAGGAATGGGGCCTAAGAAGAAACAGATTTAGGGAGCCTCTTTGACTGCACCCACCACTGCTGCCTCCGCTGGCCTGCACAGCACTGAAGGCTCTCCCTTCCTTCCCCGCCACTCTCCTGTGAACCTGGAAACCCACCCTGTCTCTGTCCTATACAAATTCTTCCCTCTAGCCCTGCCACCTTCAAACTGGCCTGGGAGCCTGTGCTGTCTCCTGAGGGGACATTCCCATCTCGGCCTCCCTAGCCTTGCCTCTGTCATGGATCCATTGCTTCTCTGACCCAATGGACACAGAGAGTGAGGTTAAGGGGTTACCCATCTCTAACTCCCAAACTCACTCCCCAGACCAGGTGCCCAACAGTGGCGATGGGACAGGGGACAACCACCCCATACACATCTCCCAGGACTATGTCCTTCTCTGGTGATCTGTAGCTTGAGTGAAACACCCACCTTCCGTGACAGTGGGCCAAAGGGTAGAAGAAAAATAACCAAGCAACTCAGGATGGGTGGCCCCAGGCAGGTGTTTGGAGGTGCTCTCAGTCCCAGCTATGACCTATGGAACTGGCCTCAAACCCCAGCTGTACCTGTGAGCCTTGTGACCTTGGACACACATCTGGAGACAGTTCACCAGACCAAGAACAAAGAAGGCCTAACTCACCCATGCCTGGGGACATAAAGCCTATGTTATCTGGAACTGGAGATACCTGTGGCCCCAGAGCCCAGCCCACCAGAATTCAATCTGCATCTGCCACTAACTGGCAGGTGACCTTGGGCAAGTCTGTTAAACTGTGTCTTCATTTCTACATCTGTCAAATGGGGGCAGTGGTGGACGCTACCTCAGCAACATCAGCACATTAAAGTCCAGCCTGTGAAGCACACAGAACAGTGCCTGGTGCAATCCCCGCACCTAAAGGTGGGTGCACCACCCACCTGAACCTTGCTCACCCTGAAAAGGGTCAAGTGGGAGAGGTGTCAGGCTTAAGCATAGTGGAATAGGGCAACCAGAAACTTCTGTAGCCTGGAGGCCTATGACCTTCAGCATAGTGACCTTGGGTGCATCCTGTGAACTCTGTCTCCTATCTGGAGCAGCCCGGCCAGCTTTGGTTTGAAAACTCCCAGAGAGGAGAGGCTCCAGACTTTCAGAGCCAAGTAAGTGTCTTCTGAGCAAAATGACTGGCTGGCCAGGACTAGGCCTACCTAAAGCCTCCCTGAGGCCAACTGTGCCAAGTGATTCTGAACCAGAACAGATTGAGGGCCAAAAGGATGGTGGGGCCCAGCAGAGGGAATCACCTGATAGAGGTGCTGCCTGGGGACAAGGAGTTCCTGGCACAGGCCCCAGCACTCCTCCTTGAGCAGCTGGGGGTGTCAAGGCAGGAGGGGTAGGGAGACCTCAGGGCCAAGCTCTGATAACTGGGCATGACTGACACCTACAGAGGGAGAGGTAGGGAGGGAGCCAAAGGCTCAGGCAGCCCTGCTCCTCCTGTGAAGCCCAGCCTGCACCAATAGAGGCCCCATCGTGGCCTGGGGTGCACAGGTATAACCAGCTGGTCTCCCTTTCCCAAACTAGCCTTCAGGTGGCCAGTCCCCACCTTGATCTCCACTCAGAACACAGACAACAGAGTTAGGGGGACAAAACCACTTTGGGGAGCTAAGCTTGGGAGTAAGAGAAACCTCTACCTGGAGGACCCACCACGGGACGGCTAACTGGGTTCTACCCCTGCCACCCAGGGACCCAGACCAAATGAGACAGTGAACCGGAAAAGGATGTCAGGGAGCCAGCAAGCTCCTTTGTGTGTAACAGAATTGGTGGAAATGGATGCTGGCTGTGTGGTTTTTAGAATGGAGTGTTGTGATACAATTGTCTAAAGATGGAATTCTTTAAATGTTAACTCTTCAAAATCTCTTTATTGGGCCAGTGGGACTCTACTGGATGTCCTACTCTAAGGCAAGAGGGGCTTCTTTGAATCCAGCAAAAATGCATCCGGGAAAGACAGGTGTGCGTTATTGTATCCATTAAGGAGCACGGTGAGCACAGGAACTTTGACAAAGGAACAAAGAAGGGGCCCCATTCCAGCGCACACACCCACCGCCAAGTGGGGTTGAAAGCTCGCAGCACCCAGAGGGTACAAGATCCGTCCCCCCACCCCAGACCCCCGCCCTCTGTACCACCAAGCAACGCTCCTCACAAGGTAACCCCCCCAAAATCAATAGGGGGCCTTCGGCTGGGGAGTCGGTCGCCGAGACGAAGGTGTCATCCAAGGCAGGTTCCTCCAGCAGCAGCGGGTGCCTGTGCCCGCCGCCTTCCTCCGCCCGCCCCCACCTCGCAGCGCCAGCGCTCCGCGCACGAGGCGTTTCTTTTGTTTCCTTCGCAGGCGAAGATTTCGGAGTGCACACCCGGCCGCGCGGGAATGCCTGGGGCTCATACCTTATCCGGGGGCGGGAACTGCAGATGGTTGACATCCAGGGGCGTCATCAGGGGGATGGTGTCGAAGCCATCCTCCAGCAGCGGCTGCTTGGTGCCCTTCTCCGTGAAATTGTTCCCCAACTTCACCATCTTCGCGAAAGACCCGAGGCTGCGGTCTGCGGAGGGAGGGCGCGGGGGTCAGGGCGGGAGGGCGCCGGGGTGCGGCGCGGGGAGGAGGAGGGCTCCGTAAGCCACCCGCTGTCCCCCGCGTTCGCGTGCCCGCCGGCGCTGGGA